>NC_091962.1:13231988-13456988 GCF_031021105.1 Erythrolamprus reginae | reverse complement strand
GACTAGAAGATCTCCAAGGTCCCTTCTCTGTTATTCTCTTATTCTGCCCTTCCTTCCTTCCTTCCTTCCTTTCCCTTCCCATTCTTCCTTCATTTATTTCGCTTTCCTTTCTTTCTCTCTGTCTTCCTTCCCTTCCCGTTTTTCCTTCCTTTCTGTTTACTTCCCTTCCCTCCTTTCTTTCTTTCTCTCTCTTTCTGTCTTCCTTCCTTCCATCCTTTCCCTTCCTTTTCTTCCTTGATTTCTTTAGCTTTCCTTTCCTTCCTCCTCTCCTTTCTTTCTTTCTTTCTTTCTCTCTCTTTCTGTCTTCCTTCCTTCCATCCTTCCTTCCTTCTTCCCGTTCATCTTCTGCAATGCTTTCATTTTCCACCCGCGCACGCCTCGAACGCTTGCAAATGTGCCCTGATCCAGGGCATCCACCTCCTTCTCCGCCCGGTGGGAATCGTAGGGAAATAAAAAATGTAAAAATATATATATATATATATATATATATATATATATATATATATATATATATATATATATATATATATATATATAATTTTTTTAAAAAAAAATTGAGGTCAGGCGGCACTATTTATACCTTGAGGAGGAGATGGCCCGGCTGAGAGACATCGCACGCTCTCTTGGTGAAGTGCCAGCCGCAATTGAGAGGCAAATTGCAAAGATCTGGGACTCTGTCAACGTGTCCTTTGCTGATCTCTGCAAGCCCGAGAGATGAAATGTTCCAGCTTGATCTCCAAGGGGCTCCCTCGCCTGTTTACAGAGGCCCCGCTCTGAATTCTGAATTCGGGTGTGTGTGTTTTATTGTTTCAAAGGGGCCTTTGCCCTTTGCTCAAAATCTTCTGAGCCCTGTTCTGCGGGAAAGCTCGTGAAAAAAAATAAATCTCTCTGGAGGGGGGGGTATGCTGCCCCAATGAAGACCAGGGGTCAACGTGTCCTGCAAAGCAGCAGAAAAAGCAGGAAGGCGAGAAGCAAACGGATGGGAACTCATCACAGGGAGAAGCGGCCCAGAATTAAAGGGGGATCTTGCTTAACGGCAAGGACAATGGAACGGTGGGACGACTTGCCACCAGAGGTTGTGGGTGCTGCAATAATGGAGGTTTTTATGAAGGGACTGGACAACTGTTTCTCTCAAGTGGTATAGGGGCTGGGCTAGATGACCTCAAAGATCCTTTCTAATTCTTTATCCCTTCCTTCCTTCCTTCCTTCATCTATCAACTGTATCAATCTACCATATTGATCTACCCTCTCCTATCTATCTATCTATCTATCTATCTATCTATCTATCTATCTATCTTTATCTATCTATCTATCTATCTTATTTATCTATCTTTATCTATCTAGCTAGCTATCTTCACCTCTATCTATCTATCTATCTATCTATCTATCTTATTTATTTATCTATCTCTATCTATCTATCTTCATCTCTATCTATCTATATATCTATCTTATTTATCTATCTCTATCTATCTATCTATCTTCATCTCTATCTATCTATCTATCTTATTTATCTATCTTTATCTATCTATCTATCTATCTTCATCTCTATCTATCTATCGATCTATCTATCTATCTTCATCTCTATCTATCGATCTATCTTATTTATCTATCTCTATCTATGTTTCTATCTATCTATCTATTTATTTATCTATCTTATTTATGTTCATCTCTATCTATCTATCTATCTATCTTCATCTCTATCTATCTATATATCTATCTATCTTATTTATCTATCTCTATCTATCTATCTTCATCTCTATCTATCTATCTATCTATCTATCTACTTTCCTCCCTCCCTCCCTCTCTCATCTATCTGGTTTTCAAGAAGTGATCAGACAAACATTTGCGTATAATGCTATAGGAGGGTCTCCTGTTTGAGCAGGGGGTTGGACTAGAAGACCTCCAAGGTCCCTTCCAACTTTGACTTATGACCGTCCGTTTAACAACCCGCTGGACATTACATCCGTTGCAGCATCTCCGTGGTGACATAAGCAAAATTTGGAAACGTGGCAATTGACCCAGATTTATGACTAAGGTCGCAGGGGTCAGAGGCCAGGCTGATTTTAACGACCATACTATTAACTGAATCAAGGCAGGGAGAGAACTCGACGGTGACCAAATCGGACAACCGTCTTGCTTAGCCCCAGACATCTGGGGTTCAATTGCGGCCGTAAGCTGAGCACTTCCAGCTCATTTATTATTATTATTATTTTAAAGGCTGCATGTTGCACACAATGTACAAGGTTACTCAACCCACAGAGAAATCAATGGATAAAAACCTTACTGGAAAATTCCCTTTATTGAATTTTCGTAACCGGGCCTCCACACTCGGCATCTCAAACCAGCTGAGGATTTTAAGGATGCGCAGAAAAGACGGAATTTGCGGTGGGGAAAAGGAGAAACGAAAGACACCCATTCTTCCCACGCTTAAAACCTTTCAGCCGTCGGACTACAAGTTCCATGCTCCTCAGCCGCATCACACAGCGGCTGATGAGACCCGGAAGACACACGGAGTTTTATTTACACAGCTCGGTTGGGTTTTGAAGAAGCTTCCAGGGCCCTGTGGGACTCCCATCATCCCCAGCCAGGGAGGGCAACTCCTCTTCCTCCTCCACCTCTTCCTCCTCTTCCTCCCCCCCCCTTTTTTTAAAAAATGGAGCTCCAGGGACAAAGTAAGGAATTTTTTTTTAAAATAAAAACTCTTTGGGGAATTAATTCGATGAGATTTGATGAGACTTTATCTCTCGAGGGAGGCGGAAAAAAGATTATTTTCTTTTTTAACCCGTGACACCTTAATTGCCTTTTCCTAGAAGAAATAGTTATCTTCCTTTTTTTAAAAAATGCATTCATTTCTCCCCTCCCGCCCATCTCTCTATTTATTTTGCTCGGAAAAATCAAAAGGGATTTCATTTCATTTTATTTTTTTAATGCAAAATTTTTAAAAATGCAGAAAATGTTCAGTTTTGAACACCCCTGCTTGTGCAGTGGGTTAAAAAATTTTTTTGAAGCTAAGCAGCGAGAGAGTGTAAGATTTCAATGCTGGGGATAACGCTAAGCGAGAGATTTTTTAAAAATATACATATATATATTTTAAATGTCCCCAAATAAAACGGTCCTTATTATCTCTGTTCACCTACAGCCATTTTTTTTTTCTTTTTACAGTTTTTTTCTCAGCCCAAACCAGCAAACGAAATCATCCTGGGAAAAAGAGCTTTCTAGTTTTAACATCCAATGAGAAAGAGAGATTGATCTGAACTAGTGAGCTGACAGAAGAAGGGAGTCGGAGGGCACCCTTGGAGGTCTTCTAGTCCAACCCCCTGGCTCAAACAGGAGACCCTACCCCATGGCTATTCAATCTCGTATTGAAAACCTCCAGGGATGAAGAAGGAAGGAAGGAAGGAAGGAAGGAAGGAAGGAAGGAAGGAAGGAAGGAAGGGCAGAATAAGAGAATAACAGTTGGAAGGGACCTTGGAGGTCTTCTAGTCCAACCCCCTGGCTCAAACAGAAGACCCTACCCCATGGCTATTCAATCTCGTATTGAAAACCTCCAGGGATGAAGAAGGAAGGAAGGAAGGAAGGAAGGAAGGAAGGAAGGAAGGAAGGAAGGAAGGAAGGAAGGAAGGGCAGAATAAGAGAATAACAGTTGGAAGGGACCTTGGAGGTCTTCTAGTCTAACCCCCTGGCTCAAACAGGAGACCTTACCCCATTCCAGAGAAATAGATAAAACCTTAAACGCTAGTAAAGTCTCTTGCCATTTTTAGCACTTCCTTCGTCCATTATTGTCAGTCTGGCTCTTATCCTTTTTTTCCACCTTCAATTTTACAATGAAATCTAATCGATGCTATGTCAGCCGGAATGGTCATTTTACAAGATGGCAGGCCAGCTCTCTCTCTCTCTCTCTCTCTCTCTCTCTCTCCCTCTCTCCCTCCCTCTCCCTCTCTCTCTCTCTCTCACACACACACAACAGCAGGAACGGCGTTCATCGACAGCCTCCCCCCCCCCCATTTGCAAATTTTCATCCAACCAATGAACTTTTGGGGACTGTTCAAGGCAGATGGAACAGAATTGGAAAGGGACCCTGTAGGTCATCTAGTGACTAGTCCAACCCCCCCTACTTGGCCCAAGCAGGAGATTTTGACTAGCAGGGGAGGGGGAAGGGAAGGGGAGGGAGAAGACAGACAAATGGAGACAGAGACACACAAACCTCAGACACGATATGTTTAGACTTACTGCCCTGGCTGGATTGCCCTGGTCGATAGGATTCTTAAAATCTATATGCAATTCGTCAAAGGCGATTATCTGAAAGAAAGAAAGAAAGGAAGGAAGGAAGAAGGAAGGAAGGAAAGAAAGAAAGAAAAGAAAAAGAAAGAGAAACAAAATTCAGATAATGTTCTTGCACAACAGGCAGGTTGAGCCATTATAATCACCAATTATAAATATAATTATAATTCCTGGACTTGCATACGGAAAGAAAAACAAGGTTGAAAAAAATGACCCGGGGGCCGAATTGGCACCCAAACCTGAAAGCTTCAGGATTCGCACCGCAGACAGAGGAATCTGGACACCTGGTTTTAAGGCGCCCCCTTAAACTGAAATACGTTTTTGGAGTTTAGAAGTTAGCCTTGGAGTGGGGGTCTCCTGGAGGTTTCGGGATCCCAATTTCCATCAGCCCCTGCCAGTAAAGGTAATGGGTGTTGGGGTTTCAAGCAACACCGGGAAATTTGCAGAGTCCTTAGGCTGATGTAATCTCATTCAAAAATAAAACAGTGAATAAATTGTTATATCTGTCTGTCTCTCACTATCTACCTATGTCTCTGACTATGTCTCTACTTATCTGACTGTCTGTCTATCTATCATCTAATGTTATATCTTTATATCATTATCTAACATTGATCTGTCTCTCTGTCTGTCTATCAATCAATAATTACTTTTCTATCTTTTCTCTCTCTAACTTCTCTATCATTATATCTATCTATCTATCTATCTATCTATCTATCTATCTATCTATCTATCTATCTACCTATCATCTTCTATCTATTTATCTAGGGGCGGCATACAAATCTAATAAATTATTATTATTATTATTATTATTATTATTATTATTATTATCTAGGTATTATTATTTTTCTATCTTTTCTCTCTCTAACTTCTCTATCACTTCTATCTATCTATCTATCTATCTATCTATCTATCTATCTATCTATCTATCTATCTATCTATCTATCTATCTATCTGGGGGGCCTCTCTAGGAATCTCCTGGGAGGAAACAGGGCCAGAAAAGGCGGGGAGAAGCCTCCGTGGGGCCCCTCTAGGAATCTCCTGGGAGGAAACAGGACTTCCACCCTCCCTCTGGTTTCCCCAATCGCATGCCTTATTTGCTTTTACATGGATTCCTATGGGGGAAATTGCTTCTTCTTACAAACTTTTCTACTTAAGAACCTGTTCACAGAACTAATTACGTTTGTAAGTAGAGGAACCATTGTACTCTGCAATTCTCTCAAGGGTTTTTTTGGATGCTGGCTTTATAAGCATTAGCTTATGCGATTATTTTATTTTTTTAACAAACCATGATAAGCTTTCTATTTAAAAAGATTATGGCCGTTCTCGTTTATTCTCCCTTTGCTTATTCACCGTCGAAGCAGGACGGAAGGGGGGGAAAAAAACCAGTGAAAAGGATTCAAAAAGTTCATTTAAAGAATGAAACGTTGACAAGAAGATAATTCTGCTTTTTATCCATGAATAATCAGCATCCGGCCTCTATCTGCAGCTCCATGACGGATCAAAGCAATTCCCACAAAAGGAAAAATTATCTTTTTTTTTTTTAAAGGGTTTATTATTCTTTAAAATAATCTCATTTTTTAAAAAGTTTTTTTTTTAAAAAAAATCCTTTTATCTCCTTGTTGCTTTCACCTATAACTCTGAGCCAAAGTATTTCCAAAAACTGCTGTTTTATCTCAAGGCTAAACTTTTACAACGTTGCCTGCATCCCCCCCCCCCAAAAAAATAGAAATAAAAAAAATACATTTAAAAAGCATAGAGGAAAATTCCAGCGTTGAAATAAGTCTGTGTTTAGGAACGGATCGTAAATAAATAAGTAAAATACTCCCCCCACCCCCCCCAAAAAAAGACAAACTAATGCAAAGGAGAACAGGCCTCCTTAAAACGATAGGAGTTGGGTGGATTATAAATAAATTATAAATTAAATTAAAAAGCTATGAGGTTGTGACGATTTGATAGAACCTCCATGCTCAGGAATAGCGTACCATTGCTACACCGGATTCTGGAAAACAGAAACTTTAATAAGGGCTAGATTGGAGATATAGGTGTCCATCAAATAGCAAGGCTGATAAATATTCAAATAACAATTGATTATTATATGGAATGAGATATGATTATAATATTGTGATAAATATTTAAGCATTGAAAATTTAAAATAATGGATTGATTAATTTCTTTATTGTTATAGTAATAGAGTTTGGTCTCTTTTTTTGTTTTTTCTCTCTTTTTTGATCTATAATTTTCTCTTTTATTATCTTTTTTAGTAGATAAAAGTTTTTTTCCCCCTCGCAAGGGTTTCGGAGAATACATAAGAACGAGGGCACGCCTGAATTAGTAAAAGGTTATTAATTTCATAAGGCTTAAAGGGAATCAAGGTTGAATGCGAAAATTGGATATCTGGATGACAAAATTGGGGGTCAAGGTCTGGTGGGTTTGACTAATACAGGAAGTAACTGAGAACTAGTAATAATTTTTTGGGGAGAGCAATTATAATTGGCTTACTAACTCGATACTGTTTTTATTTTATTATGAAAGTATTTTGAAGTGTATTGAAAAAGTTTGTATGGAGAAAAATATATATATATATTTTACCCCAAATAGCCAGGCTGGATGTCCTGAAGAGCTTTCTAGATATTAGGAAAGTTCTCAACTTACGAACGCAACTTAGCCTGATTGCTAAGCGAGACCGCTCTTAAGCGAATTTCGACGCATCTGACAACCTTCCTGCCCCCCCCCCCCTTATTAAGTGGGTCACTGCTCTTTTCAATTTAGGGACACGGTCGTTAAACAAATTCCATACCGATTTGGCTTGTCGGAAAAAGGGGGATTCCGTCACCCCCACCACCCCCGTCGTAAATACGCGACAGTCATAAATACGAGAACTGGGTACCAAGCGTCTGAATTTTGGATTAGTGGGTCTAGTGGGGAAGGTTACAGTGGTTGTTAAGTGTGAAAAACGGTCCCAGGTTCCTGTCCCCCCCACCAGGTAACGTTGGTCACTAAATGAGCCGTCAGTGATTTTTAGAAACATAGAAGACTGACAGCAGAAAAAGACCTCCTGGTCCATCTCGTCTGCCCTTATACTATTCCCTGTATTTGATCTTAGAATGGATCTATGTTTATCCCAGGCGTGTTTAAATTCAGTCCCTGTGGATTGACCAACCACGCCTGCTGGAAGTTTGTTGCAAGCATCTACTACTCTTTCAGTAAAATAATATTTTCTTACGTGGCTTCTGATCTTTCCCCCAACTGACCTCAGATTGTGCCCCCTTGTTCTTGTGTTCACTTTCCTATTGAAAACACTTCCCTCCTGAACCTCATTTAACCCTTTAACATATTTAAATGTTTCGATCGTGTCCCCCCTTTCCCTTCTGTCCTCCAGACTACACAGATGGAGTTCATTAAGTCTTTCCTGATACATTTTATGCTTAAGACCTTCCACCGTTTTTGTAGCCCGTCTTTGAACCCGTTCAATTTTGTCAATATCTTTTTGTAGGTGAGGTCTCCAGAACTGGACACAGTCTTCCAAATGGGGTGTCACCAGCGCTCTATACAGCAGGATCACCATCTCCCTCTTCCTGCTTGTGATACCTCTAGCTATGCAGCCAAGCCTTCTACTCACTTTCCCTACTGCCTGATCGCACTCTTTACCCACTTTTCACTGCGAAAGGGAGAAATTTGAACTTGGGGGGACAGTTTTGAACCGCAACCCCCAATTCTACCGTGAGAAAGCCGCCAAATTTTGTAACTTGGGTGTCTCTCTCCTGCAGGAGCCTCCATCTTGTGTATACACACATCCACCCCATACACACAAACACACACACACACACACACACGGAGGGGCAAATGCACAGCCCCATCTGCCGTTCTCCCTTGTGGCGTCTTTTCCTAACGGGAACAAAACGGCCTGCACATTCCTGCCAATTTGGGGGAGTCGAAGCGGGATGGCTTCCAGGTGCCATCTCTGCAGATCGAGGGAAGGGGAGAAAAAAGACATTTTAATTTTCTTCTTCTTTTCCGCTCCCTCTTTTCTTTTCTTTTTCTTTTTCCCACCCTGAAGTCTACGGGTAGCCCAGCGCGGCTGACAACTTTGCCAGAACCGCCCACGTCTCTCCCCAGGTCCCTTGTCCTCTGCTGGCGGAGAAGCTGAACTTTCGCTGCCTCCCAGCACGACAAAATAATAATATTTTTTTTTAAAGGAAAAAGGAAAAAAAAAATCCCTTTCGTTGGAAGGGATCTTTCCACTCCAGCCCATAATAGGCGCTTCCCTGCCTACGCAGCATTTGCCTGCTGCTGTTAATGATGAGAGAGAGAGAGAGAGAAGAGAGGGAGGGAGGGAGAAAGAAGGAGGGAGAGAGAGAGGGAGAGAGAGAGAGAAGAGAGAGGAGGGGAGAGAGAAAGAAGGAGGAAGAGAGAGAGGGAGAGAGAGGAGAGAGGGAGAAAGGGGGAGCAAGATAGAGGAGGAGAGGGGGGAGGAGGGAGGGAGAAGGAGGGAAAGAAAGAGGGAAGGAGGAGAGTGGGATGAGAGAGGGAGAAAGGGAGGGAGAGAGGAAGAGAGGGAGAAAGAGAAGAGGAGAGATGGAGAGTGAGATGGAGAGAGGAGGGAGAAAGGGAGGGAGGGAGAGGAACAGAAAGGGAGGGTGGGAGAGGAAGAAAGAGGGGGAGAGAGAGGCAGAGAGAGGGAAGGACAGAAAGGGAGAGAGGGACGGAGAGGAAGAGAGGGGGAGAGAGAGGGAAGAAGAGAGAGTGGGGAAGGAGAGAATGGGAAAGAGGGAGGGAGAGTGGGAGAGAGAAAGGGGAGAGATAGAGGGAGGGAGAGATGAAGAGAGAGAGATGGAGTGGGGAAGAAGCCATATTTACTTAACAACCGTTAAGTGTCCGGTTTAACAATTGCAGTGATTCACTGAACAAATTATAAACAATCTAAAATGAATGAATGAATGAATGAATGAATGAATGAATGAACGGATGGATGAAGAAACGAATGGATGGATGGATGGATGGATAGATGGCTAAATAAATAAATAAGGCAAAAAAGAAAAGTTGCAAAAGGGGTGAAATCTCACTGAGGAAATGTCTTACTTAACAACCTAATGATGATTGTGGTCGTTAAGCATTAAAGAGTCCCTTGGGAGTTATCAAATGCCTTTTTGGGCCTCGAGGAACATGAAAGCTACAGGTTTTCCTGGGTTTGTTTCACAATGTTCTAATATGTCTAAAGATTATTCTCTTATTATTTCTAGTTATGTCTATTTGGCAGAAAGCCATTTGGATCTGGCTGTATAAGATTATTAATCATATTTTTCAACCCACGCCGGATGAGTTTCTCTGTATAATTCAACGGCCGATGCGTGTTCATGCCCATTTCGGGTCCGCGGCTTCAAACACCCCCCCCTTCCAATCTTTGGAAATTCATCCTGCACCCTCCCCTTTTGCTCCAGCGACAGTCAAAGCACAAATTACATCCATCACCTGTCAAAATCACGCTGAGTCCCAGCAAAAAATGCCTAGCAACGCTGACACGCTCACTTCCGTGTGCCCGGCCTGAGCGATTTTCACACCGTGGGGGTCTTGCTCCTTCCTGAATCCGCCTTCCCTTATACTTTCTCTTCCCTCCCATCCCCGTCTACCAAGGGCCGGATGGATGGATGGATGGATGGATAGATAGATAGATAGATAGATAGATAGATAGATAGATAGATAGATATACTCAAGATAGATACAATAGATAGATACAGTAGATAAATATATATAGATACTAGAGATAGATTCGATAGAAACACCGGATAAATGCAGTAGATAGGTAGGTATAGGCAGGTAGGTAGATAGGTAGGTAGATAGATAGACAGACAGAGAGAGATTGAGATAGATATAGATACATACACATAGATATATACATATAAGTAGAGAGAGAGAGAGAGAGAGAGATACACATAATACACATAGATATAGGTATAGATATAGAGATAGAAAGATAGAAAGAAAGACAGAAAGAAGAGAGAGAGAGAGAGATAGGCAGACAGATTGATTGATTGGTACATAGATAGATGGAAAGAAAGCTAGAAAGACAGAAAGAGAGATATATAGATAGACTAATAGATAGATTTTGAGATATAGATACAGAGAGAGAGAGAGAGAGAGATTTGTCAAAAAAGAAAGAGAGAGAGAAAATTAACTAATTTTCCGCAAAGCTTTCCGAAGGTTCAACAGATGATTGGGATGAAAAAGGAACATGTGGGTGGCAAGAAGAAGAAATTGAAAAATCTCCTTCTCGGATCTGAATGTTTCGGCTTATCGTCAAAGGGAAAAACGGAAACGATTGATGAGAGGGTTCGGGCAAGCCGTCAACAGCTTAAACCTGGTTTAAGGAGAGGCGGGCGTTGAATTCACTTGAACATGCCTGCCCCAAGGAAATGGAATTCTGTCCTCAGATGACACCGTGTTTCTTTAAAAGGACAAGGGTCTAGTCCTCACGAGGCTGTTTTTCCCCCCTCTTCTATTCCTTCCTCTTTTCTCATTCCCATGTTCTTCCTTCCTTCCTTCCTTCCTTGCAATTTACATACTTCTTAGAAATTTCCTTCCTTCTTTCCCTTCCTTTTCTCCAACTTATTCCTTCCTTCCTGAACTTCCTTGTGATTTACATAACTTAGAAATTTCCTTCCCTTCTTCCTTTTCTCCATCTCCTTCCTTCCTGAACTTCCCTGCAATTTACATACTTCTTAGAAATTTCCTTCCTTCCTCTCCTTTTTTCCATCTCCTTCCTTCCTTCCTTCCTGAACTTTCTTGCAATTTACATCTTAGAAATTTCCTTCCTTTCTTCTCGCCTCCTTCCCTTCCTTTTTTTCCATCTTCCTTCCTCCCTTCCTGTACTTTCCTGCAATTTGCATACTTCTTAGAAATTTCATACCTTCCTTCCTTCCTGGACTTTCTTGCAATTTACATTCCTTTCTCCTGCCTTCCTCCTTCCCTCCCTCCCTTTTTTTCTCACACAACTTCCTTCCCCTTCCCCAAGATTGATTCTCAGCCATGGATCTTCTGATGGAGGATCTATTTTTTCCAATTACAGATCAAAGGAACCAGAGCTTTGGGTGTCTAGCCTAGATTCAGGACTAAGGACAGCTCCGTTTAAAGAGAAGTGCAGAAAATCTCTACCTACTTAGATTAAAAAATTAAAATTAAAAAATTAAAAATTAAATTAAAAAATCTCTATCTACTTAGATTTAAAAAAATTTTTAAAGGAGATAATTCATGAAGACCAGAATGGATTTTTACCAGGCAGACAAATCAAAAACAATCTTAGAATAATTATTAACTCTTTGGAATACTATGAGTATCACCCTGAAAAACAAATGGCCCTGGTCTTTCTAGATGCAAAGAAAGCATTCGATAATGTGAATTGGACATTTATGAAAACACAACTTATCAAGATGAAATTCGGCTCCAAATTTATAAAGTTGATTGATGCTGTATATTCCAACCAAATTGCTAAAATTATAATAAATAATTGATTGAACTGATAGATTAGAGTTACAAAGAGGTGTTAGCCAAGGCTGCCCTCTTTCCCCTTTGTTATTCATCTTAACATTAGAAGTATTGTTAATTAAAAGTAGGGTAAACAGGGATCTTAAAGGATTAGAGATAAAGATAGTTACAAAGTTCAAGCATTCGCAGATGATGTAGCTTTTATCATTGAAGATCCTTTGATAACAATAACAAAATTAATAGGCCTAATAAAAAGAAGTGCAGAAAATCCAACGTATAGGGGAAAATTAACCCAATTTTGTCATCTCTGGTGCCAACATCAATCAGGGAGAATTGCAAAAACTGGATCCTCCCAAAATTTCACTTCTCTAGAAACGTTCTCCTGGCCAGAAACCAAGATTCATGGTGCTCGTTTGCTCCTAAACCTGCAACAAACAGATTTTTTTCCTACCAGCATAAGGCATTCCTGTTGAAATTTCTAATTATACATGTAACAATCTTTATCCAGATGGACGATTGCTCAACCAAGGTTGAATTTGGACAACAGCCAAAGGGGAAAAAAATCTTGGGTAGAATTTCTTAGGGCAAAGATTACACCTGTTGTGGCCTGCCAGACTTGGATAGTGAAGAGGCTCTTTGTTCGAGGCAGAGACAGGACCAGGGCTGTCTGACAGTTACCAGCTGCCTTCGGAGTCAGGCATCAGTGAGGCAGGCGAACAGCTGGAGCCTCTTCCCAGTGTGTGTAGGTGCAGAGCTGCCAGACGAAGGGAACAGCTAAGGATAGACTTGGGAATAAGGTGGATGGTGTATGGCCCCTCCCAGGGGAATAAAAGAGGAGCGACAGGAGAGGGGACTTTGTAGGAGACAAGGTGTTGGTTATCACCTATAAAGCCCTAAATGGCTTAGGGCCAGACTATTTACGGGACCGCCTCTAACCTCATTACAGCCAGCAAGGGCCCACAGAGTTGGCCTTCTTCAGGTCCCATTTGCCAAGCAATGTCGGTTGGCAGGACCTCAGGGAAGAGCCTTCTCCATGGTGGCTCCGACCCTATGGAATCAACTGTCCCCTTCTCCCTATCGGTCTTCTGGGAAGTTGTTAAAACCTGGCTTTTCTGGCAGGCCTGGAATTAGGATGGACGGCTGTGTGTGTATGGTTCTTTTTAAGATACTATTTTATTGTTATTGTATTACTGATTTTATTATGTGTTTTGGTTGTATTTTAATACTCTTGTACTTATCCCATTGGTTAACCGCTCTGAGTCCGCTTTGGAACAAGCGGCATACAAATACAATAAATAAATAAAATACATAAATAAATTAGTTCTCTTAATTGCTTCGTGACTCTCAAGAGACTCCTTGCTAGGTTTTGAAGAAAACTTGGCAGCTCTCCAAGTCAGATAAGGTCTGTGATTGTAAATTCACCCTTGAAAGATTTTGCTGGCTGTGAATGAGAAGAATTCACAGCAATATAATAAAAAAGAGGGTTTTTTTTGTCGAGACAAGGAATCTGCTTCATGGTTTGGGGAATCCTAGGTCAGGACAGCACCTTGTGAACCCAGTCCTCAGCTTACAACCACAATTGAGCCCAACATTTTGTTACTAGGTGTTGTGCATACTCCCTTGCAGCTTAAGGAATGTTCAGATTCAGAGGATGAGTGGAATTTAGAGATCGTAAATTTCCCTGTTCTACCAACAGTTAGCAATGTTAGTGAAGACCACAGAGCTAATGACATACACGTGAGTTCGGATGACTCAAATGGGGGAGATGATAGATGTAGGGATGCTGGTTTCAGACGCTTTCAGAGATGCTTGGAAGAAAGAGGGGAGGAGATATTAGAGTGAGTAATTAATCAATCAATTACTTCACATCCGGGTGTAAAACGGAAGAGAAGCTCAATTCGTTCAATCTTGCAATCTAAAGATGGTCACATCCAGGACTTGCTCCAGAACGTAAGCTATCATGTGTGATTTATTACTTGCTTCTTACGACTCCTGGCTAGCCCTGATTAGCCCATAAATTTTAGAAAGACTTGTGGGATGTTTTACGTTACTGCCAAGCTTATCTACTTAATTGCTGAGATAGAGATGAGGAGAGAAGAAAACTGCGTGCAAAGTTGATGTGTTAAGAGGAGAAATAAAGAGGATGGGTTTTACAATGAGATGCATTGAGAAATCATTTACTCCAAGTATTTATTTATCTATCTATCTATCTATCGATCGATCGATCTATCGATCGATCGATCTATCTATTGGATTTGTATGCCGCCCCTCTCCGAAGACTCGGGGCGGCTAACAGCGATAACAAGACAGCATACAATAATAATCCAATACTAAGAACAATTAAAAACCCATTATTACAAAAACCAAACATATACCATGCATAAAATTGTAAGGGCCTAGGGGGAAAGAGTATCCCAATTCCCCCATGCCTGGCGGCAGAGGTGGGTTTTAAGAAGCTTACGAAAGGCAAGGAGGGTGGGGGCAATTCTAATCTCTGGGGGGAGTTGGTTCCAGAGGGCCGGGGCCGCCACAGAGAAGGCTCTTCCCCTGGGTCCCGCCAAGCGGCATTGTTTGGTTGACGGGACCCGGAGAAGACCCACTCTGTGGGACCTAACTGGTTGCTGGGATTCATGCAGCAGAAGGTGGTCCCTGAGATAATCTGGTCCGGTGCCATGAAGGGCTTCATAGGTCATAACCAACACCAAGTATTATCTGTATGAGCCTGAAACCAGAACACCTAGTGAGACAAGCTTGGCCCGAGGGTACGACCTTTCGGGTGAATGGCCTGCCATTATTAAGCTAGTCACATTGTCGTTAAGTGAATCAGGCTTCTTCTTGGATTGGCTGATCCGATGGGGTTCACATGACCCCGGGACCACCATAAATAGGAGTCGGGGGACACACACAAATGTTTGAATTTTAATCACGGGACCATAAGGATATCAGTGTGAAAAAACGGCCCTAACTTCCTTTTTAAGGAGGACTACTTATATCCCAGGGGACAGCCTGTAAAAACACCTCTACCCCGCTGTATGGCTCGCATTTTAAAGAACCGTGCAAAATCAAACAGGCATTTCCAGGGATCCCAAGTCTCAAGATCCATCCAGTATTAAAAGCAACAACTCAGAACAATTGTTTCTGCTCTGCCTCCAGAATTGCAGCTGCCATTGTCAGCTCCGATAGCCGTGAAACCAAGATTTGGCAAAGTGGCTTGAGCTTATTATTATAATTGTTATTAGTATTATTGTTATGGAGAGAAGGGGGGGGAAAGATATTTATAAGCTTCTAAGACCCTCGCGGCTCCCAGACGTAACCAGTTCCCTGAACTAATAAAAATAAATTTGCATGACATTAAATCACCTTAAAGTTTGGAATCTGCAAAATGTGATGTTAAAAAAAAAAGGCATTCGATTTATTTTTATGTGAGCGTGGAATTGAGATAACTAGGTTTGCAAGGTTTGGGGGCAAGGGACAGCCTCTTTAAAAGCCAAGATTTAAGATGTTAAGATGAGTGAGTGAGTGAATGAGTTAGGGAGGGAGGGAGGGAGGAAAACAGAAAAGATTGAGAAGGAAGGAAGGATGGATACATGATAGCTGACATAGGTAGGGGGTTCGATGGGTGGATGGATAGATAGGTACAGTAGATGCTAGATATCTAGATAGTTGGATGGATGGATGGATGGATGGACGGACGGACGGACGGTCGGACGGACAGACAGACGAAGAGACAATGATGGATAGATGATAGATGATAGATGGATAGATAGATGGATGGATAGGTAGATAGATAGATAGATAGATAGATAGATAGATAGATAGATAGATAGATGGGAAGGAGGGAAGGAAGGAAGGAAGGAAGGAAGATGATAGCTATCTAGCCATACCCACTTCTAGCAACTATTCTTCATACGTTTTAGCCTCCAGTCCCCTAATCATCTTTGTTGCTCTTCTCTGCACTCTTTCTAGAGTCTTAATATATATTGCTCCAAAAAAATAAAATTAAGGGGACACTTAAACAATACAATAGAACTCCAAGTAAATCAAACCTCTGCGAAATCAAACTGTCCACTTAGGAAGCAACTGATTGACCATCGATTTTATTTTGTTGTCAGCACATTCAACTATGCCCATACACCCACACCCATATAGATACACCCCCCCCCCCCCAGCCTTTGGATTGAGACTAATCCTTGATGAGGGAAAGAATTCATCAATTAAAAACTGTTGGGCTCTTCCTTGAATCCCCATCCTGTTCAATCTTCACTTAGCCAGGGGCTAATCACTTGTATCCCTTTCTCTACAAAAGGCCTGGGGCTGTTTTTTCCGTCTGTGTGTGTGTGTGTGTGTGTGTGTGTGTGTGTGTGTGTGTGTGCATTACCTTCGATTTGCATTGGCGCCCGAGCTGAATCACGGGAGGCCTTTGTGCCAGGGAAGTGGGGGGGGAGGGGGCGACAACATTTGCTTCTTTTTCTCGCACCCCCTTTCTGGGTGGGGTCAAGGCCCCCCCCCCAAAAGGTTTGGAAATTTGGGAGCTGGGCTAACGCCAGCCTCCACCCTTGCGAATACCCTGGCGGTTCACGGGTGTAGGAGGGTCTCTTAAGAACAGCCCAGCCAGACAGAAACGCGGGGGAAGAGAAGAGAGAAATAATATACGGGGAAAACTCTGTTTTTTATTCTTGTTTTCACCTTGAAGGTACTGTCGGTTGCTAGGGCAACCGGAGCTGTCAATTTTGGGGGTGTTTGTGCGCTAAAATCTGCACCCAGCAGACGAGAGGGTGGGGGTAGCTGGGAGCCATTGAGGGTCTCGGTCCCCAATTTAGATCATCCACAAATTAAATTTTTTGATTCCTGTTTCCCAAACAAGAGGTGTTGAATCCTTTGCCTGGCCCAGTATCCTCAACCAATGGGTTTGGCAGCCAGAGACTACATCTCCCATCCTTCCCATCCAGCTAGGCCTTTCTTCCCCATGAGATCTGCCACTTGTCACCTCTGCTGGGATGGGCAAGAAATTCTCCCCCTCTAAAAGGAGGGAGCAATTGAAGGAACCCAAGCAGCTAGTCCCTGGTGTCAGCCCAAGTCAGTTGGTTTGAAAACGAATGGAGTAATAGAGTTGGAAGGGGAACTTGGGAGGTCTTCTAGTCTAACCCCTGCTCAGGCAGGAAAGCCTGTACCATTTTGGACAAATGATTGTGGAATTAAGCTTAAGAATAGAATAGAATAGAATTTTTATTGGCCAAGTGTGATTGGACACACAAGGAATTTGTCTCGGTGCATATGCTCTCAGCGTACATAAAATAAAATATACATTTGTCAAGAATCATGTGGTACGACACTTAATGATTGTCATAGGGGTCAAATAAGCAATGAAGAAGCAATATTAATAAAAATCTTAGGATATACGCAACAAGTTACAGTCATACAGTCAATATGGGAGGAAATGGGTGAAAGGAATGATGAGAAAAACTAGTAGAATAGAAGTGCAGATTTAGTAGAAAGTCTGACAGTGTTCAGGGAATTATTTGTTTAGTAGAGTGATGGCGTTCGGAAAAATTTATCTAAGTTTGTTTAATCTTTTAACTAAGGTTAATTAGATTGAGCCACCCGGAGTCTTCGGAGAGGGGCGGCATACAAATCTAATAAATTTTATTATTATTATTATTATTATTATTATTATTATTATTATTATTATTACAACACTGACATTATTATTATTATTATTATTATTATTACAACACTGACATTATTATTATTATTATTATTATTATTATTATTATTATTACTATTATTATTTCGATTTTTATGCAGCCCTTCTCCGAAGACTCGGAGTGGCTCACAACAGTAAAGCACAGTACAAATCCAATGATTAAAAAACAGTTAAAACATTACTAACTATTATTAATTAACTAAGATGAAAGAAACTCCGGGACTGAGTGAGTTGCGTGGTTGACTTGCGGACATTTCATTACCAAACTAGGGAACATCATCAGGGTTAATGATGATTCCTCGGTGACTTTTCTTAAACAAATGATTCCTGGAGGACTTTTCTTAAAGCATGCTTTCCAAGTCAGGTCAATGAATTTTGGCATCCATCGCTTGGCTTGGCCAGACCTGGCAAAGATTTTATTTTGGACGGCGAAAGATTCGAGAAATCAATTTCCTCGAAAGAGTAGCCATGGAAATAATAAAATAAAATAAAATAAAATAGAATAAGATAATAAAATAAAATAAAATAAAATAATAAAATAAATACCTAGGTGCTTCCAACTGTTTAGTACAGGGGTCTCCAACCTTGGCAACTTTAAGACTTGTGGACTTCAACTCCCAGAATTCCTCAGCCAGTTTGGCTGGCTGAGGAATTCTGGGAGTTGAAGTCTACAAGTCTAGATGAGGCCTACTACACAAGCTCAACGCGTTAACCCTCTCTTCTCTTCATGAGGACTAGAAACGCTTGGGACCTCTTTTGTGCCATGCACAGGGGGCAAGATGCTCCAGCAGGACTAAAGGAGGAGTAGAAAACCTTAAAATGGCACACGCCACGTGTACGCGATTTGGAGGTGCCGACGCAATGAGGTGCTGCTTGCTCAGCATTCAAACTCAGATCCCAATAATTTTTGTTAGTGTTATTATGTATTGAGTTATTTTAAAAACTTGTAATGTTTTTTTCATGGTAAGCCGCGAGGAGAAGGGCTGCCTATAAATTTAATGTAATAATGATGATGATAATACTAATACTAAAACTACTACTAATAATAATAACAATAACAACAACAACAACAAAACAACAACAACAACAATAATAATAATAATAATAATAATAATAATAATAATAATAATAAATACAGGGAGGGCGTCCTCAAATGCGGCTTGTTTTTCTTGCTTTTTGAATTTCTTGCCAAGAGTGAAAACTGGGAAAGAACAAGAACTAAGCATGGGTTCTTTGTTTTTTGACTGCAGGACTGAAAACTATATTTCCCACCCACCCACGTGACATTCAAGATGAGGACGGACTTCCGATTAAAGACCCTCGCTACTTCCAGCAAGAATATGAATCAAAGGAAATTGCATTCCATCGACCCCAAACTTTCTGCACATGTTAATTCGATATTGAACCGCATACATTTTTAGATTACTTTTGTTTGTTTATTTGTATCCCGAACTTTAAAAAAAATAGATAAACATTTGACTATGATGGTATAAGGCTCCTGCCTTGAGCAGCGGGTCAGACTAGAAGACCTCCGAGATCTCTTTCAGCCTTAGGATTCAACATATATATAAATAATTCAAGGTGGCAAATATATCCATCACAAGCGCCTATTTTCCCCACAACAACCCTGTGAAGTGATTGAGAGGAGAGAGAGAGAGGGATGGAGTGGCCCAAAGTCACCTAGCCAGCTTCATGGCTAAGGCATTACTAGAACTCCCAGTTTCCTGGTGATTCACCTTTCACACCTAAGGTAAGACTAGAACTCACTGTCTCTTTGTTCATCCCTAAGGCAGGACTAGAACTTAGTGTCTCCTAGTTTGTGCCTAAGGCAGGACTAGAATTTACCATCTCCCGGTTATTTGTCCAGAGTCACCCAGCTGGTTTGCATGCCTAAAGCAGGACTAGAACTCACCATCTCCCTGTGATTCATCCAGAGTCACCCGGCTGGTTTTAATGCCTAAGGCAGGACTAGAACTCACTGTCTCCTAGTTTATGCCTAATACAGAACTAGAACTCACTGTCTCCTAGTTTATGCCTAAGGCAGGACTAGAACTCACCATCTCCCTGTGATTCATCCAGAGTCAGCCAGCCGTCTTTCACGCCTAAGGCAGGACTAGAACTCACGGTCCCTAGTTCAAGCCTAAGGCAGGACTAGAACTCACGGTCTCCTAGTTCGCACTCAGCATCTCCCGACGATTTGTTCAGAGTCAACCAGCCATCTTTCACGTGTAAGGCATAACTAGAACTCACGGTCCCTAGTTCAAGGCTAAGGCAGGACTAGAACTCACACTCTCCCGGCGATTTGTCCAGAGTCACCCAGCCGTCTTTCACACCCTAGGGCAAAACTAGAACTTACCGTCTCCCAGTTTCTAGCCTGGTGCCTTAACAACTAGACCAAACATGGCATTTGCAAGATCTTAATTTGAGCGCGGAATTAATGGCCTGGTTTGCAACCTTTCAACGAAGGGAGTGTTCCCTAAAAATAAAATTTTGTCACAAAGACTGAGATCTCTCCTGCATTCTGCACTTCAACAAAAGAGGTCGATTAATCTTGGAGCAAAACCAGCCCGAATTCCATCAATATCCACACGGCTGTTAGAGATATTTACCTTCCTGCGTCAAAAGTCAGGAAACCTCCCATTCCGAGGATAAAAATTAAAAAACAACCGCCACAAATTCGTTATTCAATTCCTTGCAAATCCATTCCTATCTTTTGCCTTGCCAAAAATCAAAATCAGTTTTCTCAACCTCCCCGGCCAAGATTTAAGGGCAGGAAAGAGCAGGCTTGTTGTATCTCTGCCAAAAAATAAAAAACCCAAACACACACACACATACACACAAGTCTAAGTTCCCAAATTTTGAGTGGTCTTCTTCATTTTTTATTTATTTATTTATTTATTAGATTTGTATACCGCCCCTCTCCGAAGACTCGGGGCGGCTCACAACAGCAATAAAAACAATATAGCAGTGGAACAAATCTAATATTAAAAAACATATAAAACCCTATCATTATTTTAAAAAATCAAACAGCAACATTCATACCAAACATAAAACAAAGTATAAAAAAGCCTGGGGGAAAGGTGTCTCAACTCCACCATGCCTGGCGGTATAAGTGAGTCTTGAGTAGTTTACGAAAGACAGGAAGGGTGGGGGCAGTTCTAATCTCCGGGGGGAGTTGGTTCCAGAGGGCCGGGGCCGCCACAGAGAAGGCTCTTCCTCTGCCACTATGCCACGAATGCAGAGAAAATGTGCTTTGCGAATTGGAGCCTTAGTAGTAGTAGTAGTAGTAGTAGTAGTAGTGAGGTAAAAGATGCTTTCTGCCCAACAGGCCTAGCATGATTTTCTGCAAGGCAAGAGTTATGTATATATTTTATATTTATTTATAAGCCGCTTTGATTATTTTTACAAAAAAAAATTCCAGATGGTGAGGATGCCTAATAACTGTTACTTTCTCCTATTCCCCCCTCCCGCAACGACAACCTTGTGAGGTGGGTTCGGAGGGGAGGGAAGGGCTGGCTCAAATCAACCCAAACTGGATTATGTGGCTAAGGGGAGGACTACAGCTCACTGTCTCCTGGTGATTGGACCCTAGTCATCCAGCTAGTTTTCATGCCTAAGGTGGAACTAGAATTCACCATCTCCTGGTGATTCGCCCAAAGGCAGCCAGCTGGTTTTCATGCCTAAGGTGGAACTAGAATTCACCATCTCCTGGTGATTCGCCCAAAGGCACCCAGCTGGTTTTCATGCCTAAGGTGGAACTAGAATTCACCATCTCCTGGTGATTCGTCCAAAGGCACCCAGCTGGTTTTCATGCCTAAGGTGGAACTAGAATTCACCATCTCCTGGTGATTCGCCCGAAGGCACCCAGCTGGTTTTCATGCCTAAGGTGGAACTAGAATTCACCATCTCCTGGTGATTAGCCCAAAGGCACCCAGCTGGATTTCACGCCTAAAGCAGCAGTAGAACTCACTGTCTCCTGGTGATCGGTCCAAAGTCAACCAGAACTCACAATCACTAATTTCGTGCCTGATGCCTTAACCACCAGACCAAACAGGCTTGTCAGAGTGCCCCTGTACAAAAACTATAACTCCCAAGAGCACCCACTTGACCTTCTGACAAGGTAGCTTGGCGATGGCCGTTCCCAGCCCCTGGAAATCCCCAAAGAGTCCCACTTCCTAAGAAACAGCTGAAATCGCTTTAAACGGAGGCACCCCCTAGTCGTTTTTATTTTTTAAAAATGACAACTTTTTGAGGCAGACTCTCCTGTCTCAAAAATAAATCTGAAAACAACGACAACAACCCCAAACCATTCGGATACCTCGGAACTATCCAATGTACGGTGTGCATCTACCTTCAAAAAGTTTCAGCATGCCAAAGATTATCCAGGAGAGCTATTTGAAATGAACAAAAAATAGGTTTACAATATCAATGCAATATTAATTCCTGCATATTTGACATTTCAAACAAGGAGGACCCAGCCACCTTACCAACAACCTTAAACCTTATTTAGGAAACCAGGCAGCCGAACCCTGGTTAAAAGTTCAGAGAAGTAAAACCAATGTTCCAATCCTATGTTGACTTGTTTCCTTTAAATAAAGGAAATCTATTCCTGGTCAAACTGAATCGGACACCTATTATTATTATTATTATTATTATTATTATTATTATTATTATTATTATTATTATTTCAACAATACAATATAACAAACGAGATCACTGTGCTGGATTTCGTATTTCGTCCCCAGTCGGGCACTTCCCAAGCACCTAGGACTGCGTGATGTAGTGGTGAATTATGTGTGCAGATCCCAGTAAAGCGGCCTTTTGCAATTGACAGATAGAGATTTTGTCAATTCCGATGGTTTTCAAATGTCCGCTGAGATCCTTTGGCACTGCGCCCAGCGTGCCAAGTACCACTGCAGGTTGTTTTTTATTATTACTATTATTATTATTATTATTATTATTATTATTATTATTATTATGACACAAAAACCAGTAAACAAGATTTAAATGCTGGATTTCATATCACAATATCATTTCCCAAGCATTTAGGACAGTGTGATATATTTTCGCTTGATGCGCGCAAATCCAAGTACAGTACGGTGGCCTTTTGCAACTGATGGATTGCAAATGTTGTCAATGTTGTTGTTGTTGTTGTTGTTATTATTATTATTATTATTATTATTATTATTATTATTATTATTATTATTCGCCGCTACATCACACAGTCCTAGGTGCTTGGGAAGTGCTCGACTGGTGATGAAAAACTAAAAACCAGCATAATGATCTCGTTTGCTGTGTTGTATTGTTGAAATAATAATAATAATAATAATAATAATAATAATAATAATAATAGGTATCGGATTCAGTTTGACATAAAAAGTGTCACAATATATATATAATTTCTATCTTTAAAAATTCAGCAGAAACGTGATACATACATACATACATATATATATATATATATGTCACATGTTTAAGCTGAATTTGAAAATTAAGGGAGACTAGGATAGATATACTGTATATATATAATATTATAAAATATAATTAATATATACAGTATATTAAACATGAAACTCAATCAACTGAGTATTTTAAAAAGTGTCACAAATTTTATATATATATATATATATAATTTGTGACACTTTTAAAAATATTCAGTTGACCGAGTTTCATGTTTAATGAATAGATAATAATAATAATAATAATAATAATAATAACAACAATAATAATAATAATGTCTTTGGACAGGGGCGGCATACAAATCTAATAAATTGAATAAATTGAATTGAATAATAATAATAATAATAATAATAATAATAATAATAAATATATGTATATAGGTACCGATATGTATTATTATTATTATATATATATTATAAGTATAATTATTATTATTATTAGAAGCAGGAATTCCAAGCATTTTTACACACCAAACAGATCCACGGGGATTTATTTTGCTCAGATCCTGCCCTCCCCACCCCACCAACCCCCCCCCCAAAAAAATCCACACCGCCCCCTCCCCAAAACAAGGAGATACCGCAGCAGCGAAGGAGTTAAAAGATGCCAGCATCTCTCATTTATTAGAAAAACGGCTCTCTATTGTAAACACATGTAGTTCCCATGGCAACCGGAATCAGGTTCCTTGGTTACAGATGGAGGAGAGAAAATTGGGAATTTTTTGGGGGGGGGACACAAAGGTGGAGGAGAGAAAATGGAGGAACAGGAGGATTTTTTAAAAAAAAAATTTTAAAAAAAAATGCAATAAAATCCTTTCCTGGGATTCCTGAACACGTCACCCGAAAGAAAGATTTTTTAAAAAAAAAAATCAATACCACCCCTCTTATTTTGATTTTTTTTAAAAAAAAATTAGCCCCCTAAAAGAGAAAGCTGGAAAGTTCCAAGGGAGGGGGGCAGGGTTTTTTTCTGAATTTGAGGAGGGGGCCTTCAAGACCCCATTTTAAGGGCCATTTTAAGGTCCAGCTGGATATAGACGGTTTTCCTCAGCGAGTCCCAACAAAAGCGAATTTCGCACCCAGCCCTCGGAGAGGCGAACTGCTAACCCCCCCACACCACCAAAAAAAACCAATGACCCCCCCTCCATTTTTTCCCTCAGACGGAAATTAAGCCCCCAGACCCAAACCAGCCCCTCCCTCTGTGAGGAAATAAAGCCTGAGGCGATTTGAGGGACCCCCCCAGAGGAGGATGGGGGGGGTCTTTTGCACCCACCCCAATGGCTCAGATTTGCCCCAATGACCCCCCCCCCGTGCCAAAAGGCTCTCCCCTCAAAATAACCCCCTCCCCAACAACAACCTGAGGCTGAAGATTTGAGATGGATGGTGCTAGAAGCCGGATGGCTTGCCTTCCCCCCAATAGAGTTTTAACGGATTTCTGAGGGAACTCGGATCTGACAAGCCCCCGCCCCCCCCAAAAAATCCAGTTCTTCACTGGGGAGGGGGTTGGTCCTGGGTTCCAGATCCTGAGGAAGCTTTTTTTGAATGCAGCCCCTTCCTCATAAACCCAACCGCCCCCCCCCAATTCCCCATCCCGGGTTTAGCCAGGCCTGCCAGGATTCCCCTCTCAAAATTTCCACTCCCCCTCCTCAATTTCTCCCTCAGGCCCCTAAGACCTCTGGCCAAATCCTCCCCCCACCCCTCAGAGACCCTTCCCCAGTTCCCTTCTCTCCCTTTCCCAGTCCTTGAGCCCCCTCCCCACCCTTCCCTGGCCCACAAGCCCCCCCTGCCTTCCCTTCTCTGGCTCTTAAGCCCCTATGCCCCCTCCCCTCCTTTCTCTTGAGCCCCTTGCCCTCCCTTCCCCAGCCTCTAAACCCCTGCATTTCCTTCCCCATTTGAACCCCCTCCCCATCCTTCTCCAGCTCCGAAGCCCCTCCTCAACCCAAGACCCCTGCCCTCCTTTCTCCGACCATGAAAACCCCCCTCCCCAGAGCCCTGAAGCCCCTTCCTCCTCCCCTGAGCCTCCTCCCTTCCCTGGCGCCCCCTCCCCTCGGCCCCCCTGCCCCACTCCGGGTGGGGGCGGAAGAAGAGCCCCCCACTCACATGCCAGATGACGAAGAAGATGAGCGAGGCGCAGAGGACCAGCGTGAGCATGTAGCAGAAGGCGGCGAAGGTGAAGGCCATGGCGGGCGAGCGGGGCAGGGCAGGGGGGCTACTGGGCCATGAGAGGGGCCGGGCCGGGGGTCCCACCGCCGCGGCAGCCGCTACGAGACCGGCGGGAGCAGCCGCGACGCCCCCCGCATCCTCCCGGCTCCGCCGCCGTCTGCCGCCGCCGCCGCGGAGAAAGTGGGGGAGGAGCCGGGGGCGGGGCTAGGAGGGAAGGAGGGGCCCAGGTGAGCGCGCCGGGCTGGGAACCAGGGGCTGCGGAGTACAAGTAGGTTTTGTGATGTGTGTGTGTGGGGGGGGGAACCGCCTCCCTCTGGAGTAGGTGGTTTTGGGAAGGGGTGGGTGGGACGGACTCCAACTCCCATCATCCCCTTATTCATCCAAAAAAACACCAAAACCCGCTGCAAAGCTCTTCTTAGCTGAGCCCTGGACTACAAACCCCATCCTCCCCCACAACGGGCAAGGAAGGCTTTATGGGTCAGTTGAAGAGGGGGGATACTTGGAAGTCCCAGAATCCAGGTCCAGGTGTGAGGAATTATAGTAATTGGTCTCTCCACCACCACCGCCCATCATGCCTCCTGGGTCATTTAAGGGTCAGACCAGCCTACCTCGCAGGGCAGTGGCAAGAGTAGGGGGAGTCATTTTGCAGGGGGGGGGGGGAAACACTGAATATAAATGTAGACACGGCCCCAAATTCCTTCGTGGCAATGACATCTCTCTTTGTACAAACTTTGAAAGTCAACGCAAGTTCGCAAGCCTAAACTGTGGCTAGTTAATTTCTGGCTTGTTCCGTGCCTTTAAATAAACCTAGCTGGGATGATTAAACGGGTTGTTTTCCCCCAACACCTTTGGTACAAAACCTCCAACTCTCAAAACAGGTGGAGCTTTGAAAATGTCACCCGCCTCCTGTCCTTCCACAAAGCTAATCCTGGTTAAATCGAAGCTAGCTTGGCGGGTTGTGCGAAAGCAGCTATCTCCGCCAGATCTTCTGAAAGGGGTTAAAGGGCATTGCATGAAACTGGAGCTGGCGGGGGGGGCGATTCTTGGGTGGCACCCCTGGGCACCAGGTTGCAGACGCCAGAGAAGTTGCAGGGTGGCTACGCGTGGTCAGAGAGCGCCCTCTGCTGTCCCCCTGGTCAAAATGGCTGCAGGACCCACAGGCGCCATTCACAATTTCAATGGGCTTCTATGAAGTCTGCAATTTGCAAAAAGGTCATTTTGCTCGGGGTTGAAAAATATAGAAACATAGAAGATTTGACGGCAGAAAAAGACCTCATGGTCCATCTAGTCTGCCCTTATACTATTTCCTGTATTTTATCTTAGGATGGATCTAGGTTCATCCCAGGCATGTTTAAATTCAGTTCCTGTGGACTGACCAACCATGTCTGCTGGAAGTTTGTTCCAAGCATCTACTCCTCTTTCAGTCAAATATTTTCTCACGTTACCTCTGATTTTTCCAACTGACCTCAGATTGTGGCCCCCTTGTTCTTGGGTTCCCTTTCCTACTAAAAGCACTTCTCTCCCGAACCTTATTTAACCCTTTAACATATTTAAATGTTTCGATCATGTCCCCCCTTTCTCTTCTGCACTCCAGACTATACAGATTGAGTTCATTAAGTCTTTCCTGATACGTTTTATGCTTAAGACCTTCCACCGTTTTTGTAGCCCGTCTTTGGACCCCTTCAATATCTTGCCCCATCTGGTAAACAGCAGCTGACCAACCTTGTATGGTTGTTGTAGAAATATAGAAACACAGAAGATTGACGGCAGAAAAAGACCTCCTAGTCCATCTAGTTTGCCCTTATACTATTTCCTGTATTTTATCTTAGGATGGATCTATGTTTATCCCAGGCAGGTTTACATTCAGTTCCTGTGGATTTATCAACCACATCTGCTGGAAGTTTGTTCCAAGCATCTACTACTCTTTCAGTAAAATAATATTTTCTCACTTTATTTCTAATCTTTCCCCCAGTTCCCCCTGTTGTTGCAGGGCGGGGGAGATAAGAGGGAGGGGATACTACATTCCTCTCCCGTTTATAAAAATAATAAAGGCAGGACACACGTGAAATCAATGCATAAATAATTCGCCAGCAGCAGAGGACTGTTCAATAGGGATCGGGTGCTTTTCTCTTTTATACCACCAGAGGGCAGTGTTCTCCCTTCCTTACCGCCATGGGGGATTGCGGTCAGCTGGGGGCATTCTGGGAGTTGAAGACTCCGCCTCTTAAACAGCTGCCAAGGCAGGGAAAAAACAAACCCCGTCCGAGCCAATTCTTAGCCAAAATTAACCCGGGATGCGCCAAACTGTTGTTCGAGATTGCAAAAACCCCGCCGTTGTCGTGCAGGACGGAAACAAAAACCACACACACTCAAACCGAGCCTGGAAAATCCTCATTTTTATAGAGGCTGGTTATGTTTTATTCGGGGGTTTATGTATTTTTCCCCCCCATCCCTCTCTCATCTGTGTCTCATAATGTCACTTTTGGGGAGGGGGGGGGGAACCGAAACGAATGGACGAACCGAGAGCCGACGGAAAACTTTTCCACCCCGCGGCGGGGGTCCCTGACGTTCCTTAAATAAAGCGGGGAGGGGGGCATCATTGCGCGAGGAAGGGCACCAGCGAGCGAGCAAACGAGCGGGACAGGATGAGACGGACGATGGAGGGACCACGGGGGGGGGGGGAGAGAGGACTTCCTGTTGCTAAAATTAGAGGAGGGGGTTGGTGAAAGGAGCAGCGTTGGCAGGGGGCTAGGCCCAGCAGCATGGGAACGGAGATACCTGGAGGGAAGGGGGGGAGGGGGGGCAACGTTTGGTCATTGATACACAAGGGTGTGTGTGTGTGTGTTTGCGAGAAGGAGGTACAAGAGAGGAAGAGGGGGGAAATGGTGGGTCCCAGGGGTGCGGGGAGGACAGGAGACCCTACAAAAATTATTCACAAGCTCGGGAGGGCCTCCCAGCCAAGGATACATTCATTGACTGTGAAATGCAGAAGTCGGGGGAAGACCCTCAAGACGAGCCCCCCCCCCCCCGCTCTAAAGCCCCACCAATCTCCCCCCCCCTATTTTGAGGAATTTCAATCCTGTGGACGCGCGAGAGGACAAAAGCAGCGATGGGCCAAGTGAGTGAGAAAGACGGTGGGGAGAGGGGTGGCTGGAAGAGGGATCGGGTGTGTTTGTGTGTGTTTGTGTGGGTGTGTTGAAAGACCCTAGGGGTGGGGGGAGGATCGAGGAGGAGGAGGAGGAGGGGGTTCAGGAAGAGCCAGGGAAGGAATAGCGTAGTGGGGAGGGGGGGGGGATAGGAAATTTGGGTGGAATTAAAATGCAGGAAGGAGGGGGGTGGGAACAGCCTTTATTTTTGGGGGGGGGGGGAGAATGTGAGTAAATCTACTAAAGGGTGGAAGGAGGAGGAGGAAGAGGTGAGGAAGGAGGCAGACCGAAGGGCAGAGGTTTGGGCTGGGGGGCTGAGAAGTAGGAAAGGGGGTGAGACAGACACACATCTTGCAGTAAAATAAAGTGCCCCCCCAGTTCTTGCCACAGAGAGAGGGAGCCCCCCATGTGTGTGTGTCCCCCTCCCCATCAAAGACTGATGTGTTCCCCCCACCCACCCAAAATAAACCAGCAGCAGAGAAAGCTTGGCCCGGCAACAACCCCCCCTCCCTTTCCCGGCCTCTCCTGGCTCCCTGTCCAGAGTTAAAAGGGGAAGGGTGGGGGACACAGCTAAAGACACCCCCCCCCCAAAACTCGGAGCAGCAGCTGCACTGGGAGGGAGGAAGGCCCCGTCCCCTCCGACACGCACACGACGGAGGCATCATCCGGAAAGCCACCTTCGGAAAATGAAGAAGAAACAAAAAAAAGAAGAGGAAGGAGGAGGAGGAGGGAGGGGTTGGACGGTACGGAGAGGGGGGGGCAGGACCCCGCTGCCCCGGCCCGGTCCCAGTGCCCCCCCCCCCTCGCCCCCCCCCCGCCTCCCCACACAAAGCCATCGTGTCCCTCAGCAACAGCCGCCGCCTCCTTGTTTGACCGGAGTGCTGTCGATTCTCAAGTTGGGCCGGTCCCCGCCGGCCGTGGCCCCGGGCCCCATCCGCTTCTTGATCTCGGCCGCCATGGTCATGAACGACTGCTCCACGTTGGTGGCATTCTTGGCACTCGTCTCCAGGAAGGGGATGCTGAGCGAGTCGGCAAACTCCTGGGCGGAAGGAGGGAGAAGAGAGAGGGGGGGAGAAGGAGTGAGGAACCAGATCGGGGTTCGGGGGGGGGGGGCGGCCCCAGCACCGACCGCCACTGGGATCAAGTGAACCTCAGAAAGACAATCCCGCCTGCCGGAAGCCCTACACCAACACACACACCCCAACTGCAGATCTTGACTTGGGAATGGAGGGAGAGTGTTAGGCCCTGTCGGCCATTGGCGCCTCCGGGAGCCGAATCGGAAGAGAAGGAGGCAGCGTGGGAGTCGGGGTCAACCTGAGAACGAGGGGGAAGAGGGAACAGAGCTGTCAGAGGGGTGGGAGCCTAGGCCAGTGATGGCAAACCTTTATTTCCTTGGGTGCCAAAAGAATTACACATGCGCAAGTGCCCACACCCATATAATTCAATGCCTGGGGAGGGTGAAAACAGCTTCCCCTGCTCCCCGGAGGCTGAAAACGGCCTGTTTCCCAACTTCTGGTGGGCCCAGTAGGCTCGTATGTCGCCCTCCCCAGGCTACAAAGGCTTCCCTGGAGCTAGGAGAGGGTAAAAACGCCCTCCCTCATCCCCCCGGAGGCTCTCTGGAAGCCAAAAATCAGCTGGCCGGCACACACGTGCCCGTTGGAGCTGAGCTAGGGCAGCGACTCACGTGCCAGCAGACATGGCTCCGCGTGCCGCCTGTGGTACCCGTGCCATAGGTCTGCCATCTCTGGCCTAGACCGTCCGTCAGACCTCAGATGGCGAGTCAACGGCCCCCAGGCCTGGAGGTGGCTGATGAGGAAGAGGAGGGACGGCTGGGGTCCTGTGCCCAATACACAGAAAGCAGAGGAGAGGAGAGCCGTGGAAATCTATGGGCCGGTCCTCCTAATCAAGGAAGGCTTGATTGACTCCAGAGGTCTGTCGTATTTGGGGAGCTGGGGCAGAACAGAGGGGCCTTGAAAATCCCCACAGCGGGAAGCTCACCTTGGCGGTTGTGTAGTCCACCACCTTCTTTGTGGTTAAGTCACACTTGTTGCCGACGAGCAGCTTGTTGACGTTCTCGCTGGCGTAACGCTCGATCTCTTGCAGCCACTGCTTGACGTTGTTGTACGATTCCTGGACGAGCGAGGGAGGAGCAAGGTGAGAACACTGGTGCTACTCCAACACCCAGACCTCTGCGGGAGGATCTCCAAGGCCAGGTGGCCACTCCCCAGCCACAATTTCCATGCCGGAGGACTGCAAACTCCCATAAGTCCATGCAGAAGGACTCTAACTCCCATAATTCCATGCAGAAGGACTCTAACTCCCAGAATTCCACATAGGAAGACTCTAACTCCCAGAATTCCACATGGGAGAACTTCAACTCCCAGAATCCCATACAGGAAGACTTCAACTCCCAGAATTCCATGCAGAAGGACTCTAACTCCCAGAATTCCACATAGGAAGACTCTAACTCCCAGAATTCAATGCGGAAAGACTCTAACTCCCAGAATTCTACACAGGAGGACTCTAACGCCCAGAATTCCACATGGGAGAACTTCAACTCCCAGAATTCAATGCGGAAAGAATCTAACTCCCAGAATACCACACAGGACTCTAACTCCCAGAATTCAATGTGGAAAGACTCTAACTCCCAGAATTCTACACAGGAGGACTCTAACGCCCAGAATTCCACATGGGAGAACTTCAACTCCCAGAATTCAATGCGGAAAGACTCTAACTCCCAGAATTCCATGTGGGAGAACTTCAACTCCCAGAATTCCACAGCCGGCACGGCCAAAGAGGAGATATCTGGGAGTTGAAGTCCACACAGATAGATGTGATGAATGGATGCGGTTTTGGGGCACAAAGACCCACAGTTTGCTAAGAAAAGTGTCCCGTCCCCCCCCGGGGTAAAAAATTACTCTCCCACTGATATTTGGGGTGGATACTGGATTTTCTTGCAATCACGCCCACATTTTCTGCAGCTGTTTGACAAGGCAAGGACTTCAAACAGCAGTGGCCTTCAGCTGGAGGGACGCCCCATTTCTCCTTCTCCCTTTTAAATTATTTTTGGGGACCTACCCGATTGTGGGGTTCCAAAACATTTAACTCCCAAGCAAACAAACACCCGAAACAAGCGCTGCCCAAATGCAGAGAGAAATGATCTGTTTCGATCTTGGTGTCGGGCCAACAAAGTGCGTAATATGCCACACCCTGGTCCCGCCCCCCCCTGCTGCGTGAACGGCCAGCCGAGTGCCACTCTACCTGATCCGTTACGTCGTAGACCACGATGATGCCATGGGCCCCTCGGTAGTAGCTGGACGTGATAGTCCGGAAACGTTCCTGCCCGGCCGTGTCCCACTGGAGAAAGCAGAAAGACCGGTCAAGCACCCTCCATCGGAGAGAAACTCAGGCCCAAAACCAAGACCACCACAATGGTGATTCTTCAAAGCGGAGATCTTTAGTGCTTCACACAGTGATGGGTGTGTGTGTGTGTGTGAATGGAGTGGGGGTAGTAGTTTTATGCACTATTTATTGAATACTTAATAGGGTTTTTTTATTGTCCTTCCTTGTCTAGTACAGTGGTACCTTTACCTACAAATGCCTCTACTTACAAACTTTTCTAGATAAGAAACAAGTGTTCAATTTTTTTTGCCTCTTCTCAAGAACCAGATTGCACTTAAAACCCCAGCCTCCGTGGGGGCCTCTCTAGGAATCTCCTGGGAGGAAACAGGGCCGAAAAAGGCGGGGAGAAGCCTCCGTGGGGGCCTCTCTAGGAATCTCCTGGGAGGAAACAGGGCCGAAAAAGGCGGGGAGAAGCCTCCGTGGGGCCTCTCTAGGAATCTCCTGGGAGGAAACAGGGCCAAAAAAGGCGGGGAGAAGCCTCCGTGGGGGCCTCTCTAGGAATCTCCTGGGAGGAAACAGGGCCAAAAAAGGCGGGGAGAAGCCTCCGTGGGGGCCTCTCTAGGAATCTCCTGGGAGGAAACAGGGCTGGAAAAAGGCGGGGAGAATCCTCTGTGGGTCCTCTCTAGGAATCTCCTGGGAGGAAACAGGGCTGGAAAAGGGGGAGAGAAGCCTCCGTGGGGCCTCTCTAGGAATCTCCTGGGAGGAAACAGGGCCCGAAAAGGCAGGGAGAAGCCTCCATGGGGCCTCTCTAGGAACCTTCTGGGAGGAAACAGGGTCTCCACCCTCCCTGTTGTTTCCCCAGTCGCACGCCTTATTTGCTTTTACATGGATTCCTATGATTCCTTACACACTTTTCTACTTAAGAACCTGGTCATGGAACGAATTAGGTTCGTATGTAGAGGTACCACTGTACCTTAGTATGATCCTTAATTGCTTTTAAAAAATATAAAATATATATAAATCATCTGTTTTTACCCATAAATGCTTTAATCATTTTAATCATGCCTGATTAGATGCGTTTCAGATGGATCGAGGCCAGTATTTTTCAACTTGGCAATTTTAAGAAGGGTGGACTCCAACTCCCAGAATTCCCCTAGACAGCTTGCTTTAAGAGGGGAGGACTCCAACTCCCAGAATCCCCCAGCCAGCTTGCTTTAAGAGGGGAGGACTCCAACTCCCAGAATTCCCCTAGACAGCTTGCTTTAAGAGGGGAGGACTCCAACTCCCAGAATTCCCCTAGACAGCTTGCTTTAAGAGGGGAGGACTCCAACTCCCAGAATCCCCCAGCCAGCTTGCTTTAAGAGGGGAGGACTCCAACTCCCAGAATTCCCCTAGACAGCTTGCTTTAAGAGGGGAGGACTCCAACTCCCAGAATTCCCCTAGACAGCTTGCTTTAAGAGGGGAGGACTCCAACTCCCAGAATTCCCCTAGACAACTTGCTTTAAGAGGGGAGGACTCCAACTCCCAGAATTCCCCTAGACAGCTTGCTTTAAGAGGGGAGGACTCCAACTCCCAGAATTCCCCTAGACAGCTTGCTTTAAGAGGGGAGGACTCCAACTCCCAGAATTCCCCTAGACAGCTTGCTTTAAGAGGGGAGGACTCCAACTCCCAGAATTCCCCTAGACAGCTTGCTTTAAGAGGGGAGGACTCCAACTCCCAGAATCCCCCAGCCAGCTTGCTTTAAGAGGGGAGGACTCCAACTCCCAGAATTCCCCTAGACAGCTTGCTTTACGAGGGGAGGACTCCAACTCCCAGAATCCCCCAGCCAGCTTGCTTTAAGAGGGGAGGACTCCAACTCCCAGAATTCCCCTAGACAGCTTGCTTTAAGAGGGGAGGACTCCAACTCCCAGAATTCCCCTAGACAGCTTGCTTTAAGAGGGGAGGACTCCAACTCCCAGAATCCCCCAGCCAGCTTGCTTTAAGAGGGGAGGACTCCAACTCCCAGAATTCCCCTAGACAGCTTGCTTTAAGAGGGGAGGACTCCAACTCCCAGAATTCCCCTAGACAGCTTGCTTTAAGAGGGGAGGACTCCAACTCCCAGAATTCCCCTAGACAGCTTGCTTTACGAGGGGAGGACTCCAACTCCCAGAATTCCCCTAGACAGCTTGCTTTACGAGGGGAGGACTCCAACTCCCAGAATTCCCCTAGACAGCTTGCTTTAAGAGGGGAGGACTCCAACTCCCAGAATTCCCCTAGACAGCTTGCTTTAAGAGGGGAGGACTCCAACTCCCAGAATTCCCCAGCCAGCTTGCTTTAAGAGGGGAGGACTCCAACTCCCAGAATTCCCCTAGACAGCTTGCTTTAAGAGGGGAGGACTCCAACTCCCAGAATCCCCCAGCCAGCTTGCTTTAAGAGGGGAGGACTCCAACTCCCAGAATTCCCCTAGACAGCTTGCTTTAAGAGGGGAGGACTCCAACTCCCAGAATTCCCCTAGACAGCTTGCTTTAAGAGGGGAGGACTCCAACTCCCAGAATCCCCCAGCCAGCTTGCTTTAAGAGGGGAGGACTCCAACTCCCAGAATTCCCCTAGACAGCTTGCTTTACGAGGGGAGGACTCCAACTCCCAGAATCCCCCAGCCAGCTTGCTTTAAGAGGGGAGGACTCCAACTCCCAGAATTCCCCTAGACAGCTTGCTTTAAGAGGGGAGGACTCCAACTCCCAGAATTCCCCTAGACAGCTTGCTTTAAGAGGGGAGGACTCCAACTCCCAGAATCCCCCAGCCAGCTTGCTTTAAGAGGGGAGGACTCCAACTCCCAGAATTCCCCTAGACAGCTTGCTTTAAGAGGGGAGGACTCCAACTCCCAGAATTCCCCTAGACAGCTTGCTTTAAGAGGGGAGGACTCCAACTCCCAGAATTCCCCTAGACAGCTTGCTTTAAGAGGGGAGGACTCCAACTCCCAGAATCCCCCAGCCAGCTTGCTTTAAGAGGGGAGGACTCCAACTCCCAGAATTCCCCTAGACAGCTTGCTTTAAGAGGGGAGGACTCCAACTCCCAGAATTCCCCTAGACAGCTTGCTTTAAGAGGGGAGGACTCCAACTCCCAGAATCCCCCAGCCAGCTTGCTTTAAGAGGGGAGGACTCCAACTCCCAGAATTCCCCTAGACAGCTTGCTTTAAGAGGGGAGGACTCCAACTCCCAGAATTCCCCTAGACAGCTTGCTTTAAGAGGGGAGGACTCCAACTCCCAGAATTCCCCTAGACAGCTTGCTTTAAGAGGGGAGGACTCCAACTCCCAGAATTCCCCTAGACAGCTTGCTTTAAGAGGGGAGGACTCCAACTCCCAGAATTCCCCTAGACAGCTTGCTTTAAGAGGGGAGGACTCCAACTCCCAGAATTCCCCTAGACAGCTTGCTTTAAGAGGGGAGGACTCCAACTCCCAGAATCCCCCAGCCAGCTTGCTTTAAGAGGGGAGGACTCCAACTCCCAGAATTCCCCTAGACAGCTTGCTTTACGAGGGGAGGACTCCAACTCCCAGAATCCCCCAGCCAGCTTGCTTTAAGAGGGGAGGACTCCAACTCCCAGAATTCCCCTAGACAGCTTGCTTTAAGAGGGGAGGACTCCAACTCCCAGAATTCCCCTAGACAGCTTGCTTTAAGAGGGGAGGACTCCAACTCCCAGAATCCCCCAGCCAGCTTGCTTTAAGAGGGGAGGACTCCAACTCCCAGAATTCCCCTAGACAGCTTGCTTTAAGAGGGGAGGACTCCAACTCCCAGAATCCCCCAGCCAGCTTGCTTTAAGAGGGGAGGACTCCAACTCCCAGAATTCCCCTAGACAGCTTGCTTTACGAGGGGAGGACTCCAACTCCCAGAATTCCCCTAGACAGCTTGCTTTAAGAGGGGAGGACTCCAACTCCCAGAATCCCCCAGCCAGCTTGCTTTAAGAGGGGAGGACTCCAACTCCCAGAATTCCCCTAGACAGCTTGCTTTACGAGGGGAGGACTCCAACTCCCAGAATTCCCCTAGACAGCTTGCTTTACGAGGGGAGGACTCCAACTCCCAGAATTCCCCTAGACAGCTTGCTTTACGAGGGGAGGACTCCAACTCCCAGAATTCCCCTAGACAGCTTGCTTTACGAGGGGAGGACTCCAACTCCCAGAATTCCCCTAGACAGCTTGCTTTACGAGGGGAGGACTCCAACTCCCAGAATTCCCCTAGACAGCTTGCTTTACGAGGGGAGGACTCCAACTCCCAGAATTCCCCTAGACAGCTTGCTTTAAGAGGGGAGGACTCCAACTCCCAGAATTCCCCTAGACAGCTTGCTTTACGAGGGGAGGACTCCAACTCCCAGAATTCCCCTAGACAGCTTGCTTTAAGAGGGGAGGACTCCAACTCCCAGAATCCCCCAGCCAGCTTGCTTTAAGAGGGGAGGACTCCAACTCCCAGAATTCCCCTAGACAGCTTGCTTTACGAGGGGAGGACTCCAACTCCCAGAATTCCCCTAGACAGCTTGCTTTACGAGGGGAGGACTCCAACTCCCAGAATTCCCCTAGACAGCTTGCTTTAAGAGGGGAGGACTCCAACTCCCAGAATTCCCCTAGACAGCAAGCTATATCTAAAAGTTTCATTGAAAGGTTTAGTCAACGGTTCAGAAAAAAGGAAAGGATTTTAAAAAAATAAATATTAATCAGAGACTCCTTCTGGCTCCACATCTGGAAAATGAACCCAAGCCCAGACGGAGGTGGCCATCAGCCGCCCCTATACTTACAATCTGCAGCTTAATGGTTTTGCCGTCCAGCTCGATGGTCCGGATTTTGAAGTCTACCCCGATGGTGCTGATGTAGCTTTCTGTGTAGGTATCATCCTAGCAGGTGTGGTGGGGGGCAGAGGGTGGTGGGGAAATGATGACCAAAAAAAAGAACAATGTCACCACAGAGAAAAGGATTCGTTCCTGTCAATCCTGGCCTCGATCCCGGTCAATTAGCCCCCTCTGCAATCCTAACCGTCAAACTCTCCCAAAACAATGGCAAAAGATAAAATCACCCGTGTTTTAAATCAAGGCCTCTCCCTTGGGAATGGAATTTAGGAGGCGCCTGATCCCTGGCCAACAGTTAGAGGGAGTTTCATTGGGGGGGGGGAGGAAATACTCCCCCCACCTTCCAAACAAAGGGGATTTAAGATTGGAAGGTGGGGGTGCAGATAAGGAATTCCAGAAGTGATTTATTTTTTATTGTTCTTGGCTTCGCCTTCCCTCCAAAACTTTCTTAAATTATCGGGCGGCTTTGCAACAGAAGGGTTAGCAAGAAAAACAAGCCATTTTTTGTGTATATGTGTGTGGTATTGTAGATACTCACAGCGAACCGTAGCAACAGGCAGGATTTCCCTACGCCGGAATCTCCGATTAGAAGCAACTTGAACAGGTAATCGCTGGAGGGGGGGGGGAGAAAAAAACACTGATCAAAATGGGGCAGGAACTTTAAATGGGTTTTTTAATCTGTGTGGGGAGGGGAGGACTTAATATCCAGGTAGTCCTCGACTTACAACCACAACTGAGCCCCCCAATTTTTGCTACTAAGGGAGACAAGACTTTTGCTCCATTTCACGATTTTTCTCGCCACCGGTGTTAAGCGAATCGCTGCAGTTGTTCGGTTAGTAACACGGTTGTTAAATGAATCGGGATTCCCAATTATTTTGCTGGTCAAAAGGAGACGATTGGGCGACCCCCCCAAAGACAACTGCAACCTTTGTAAATAGGGACCAGACGCCAGACAGAGCATCAACGATGACGAGAATAGTAATAGGTTAAAATTAAGAAGTCCGTTAACATAGGTAAGTTAATAAGTAAGTGGTATAGTAATGTAGAAGATAGGACGCTGCAAAATGATATTGCTTATTTTTTATTACGTCGTGTCATGTATGTGGATGTTATGTGGAATTTGATGTCCAGTCAGTGAAGCGGTGGAAGTGATGTGCAGGTGCCTGGAGGCTGTTGGGGTCTGGATGGGTGTCAACAGGCTCAAACTCAACCCTGACAAGACGGAGTCGCTGTGGGTCTTGCCTCCCAAGGACAATTCCATCTGTCCATCCATCACCCTGGGAGGGGGGGGAATTATTGACCCCCTCAGAGAGGGTCCGCAACCTGGGCTTCCACAGCTAACATTAGAGTACCATCTTTCAGCTGTGGCGAGGGGGGGCGTTTGCCCAGGTTCACCTGGTGCACCAGTTGCAGCCCTATTTGGACTGGGACTCACTGCTCACAGTCACACATACCCTCATCACCTCGAGGTTCGACTACTGCAATGCTCTCTACATGGGGCTGCCTTTGAAGTGTTCGGAAACGTCAGATCGTGCAGAATGCGGCCGCGAGAGCAATCATGGGCTTCCCTAGGTATGCCCATATTTCATCAATACTCCGCGGCCTGCACTGGCTGCCGGTCAGTTTCCAGTCACAATTCAAAGTGTTGGTTATGACCTATAAAGCCCTACATGGCATCGGACCAGAATACCTCTTCTGCCACACGAATCCCAGCGGCCGATTAGGTTCCACAGAGTTGGCCTTCTCTGGCTCCCATCGACAAAACAATGTCGTCTGGCGGGACCCAGGGGAAGAGCCTTCTCTGTGGCGGCCCCGACCCTCTGGAACCAGCTCCGCCCCGGATATCAGGACTGCCCCTACCTTCCTTGCCTTTCGTAAGTTGTTGAAAACTCACCTTTGCCACCAGGCATGGGGGAATTGACTGGGTTTTTCTGCCCTCAACCTTCTATGTTTCTACATGACCTTTGCCCCGAATCGCAGGACCCGGGGTAGATCTATGAAAAGGTGAGCAACGTCATCTGATACGGCTCGGTCCCTCCCCAGCGGCCGAAGGAAGACCATTGCCGGAGGAAGTTTCTCAACCGAGCTTCTTTTGAGTGGCAGGCAGGGAGGTGAAGGGGAAGCTGGTCACGAGATGGGTGCGCTGGCAGTTTTCCCGACTTAGAAAAGCCAGGAGGGAGGGGCTCCCCCTAATCTTCTGGACGGGGAGGGGGGGGCGGGCAGAGTGCTGCTGGGTGGAAACGGATGCTGGTGACGGGAGGAGGAGGACTTCAGTTCAGGGATCTCGGCCCAGCCAGGAAGACCCCAGGAAGCGCCAATAAAGGAGAATTATTATTATTATTATTATTAGTAGTAGTAGTAGTAGTAGTATTATTATTATTAGTATTATTAGTATTATTATACTCAATCTGTATAGTCTGGAGGACAGAAGGAAAAGGGGGGACATGATCGAAACATTTAAATATGTCAAAGGGTTAAATAAGGTCCAGGAGGGAAGTGTTTTTAATAGGAAAGTGAACCCAAGAACAAGGGGACACAATCTGAAGTGAGTTGGGGGAAAGATCAAAAGCAACATGAGAAAATATTATTTTACTGAAAGAGTAGTAGATCTTTGGAACAAACTTCCAGCAGACGTGGTTGGTAAATCCAGAGTCACTGAATTTAAACATGCCTGGGATAAACATATATCCATTGTAAGGTAAAATACAGGAAATAGTATAAGGGCAGGCTAGATGGACCAGGAGGTCTTTTTCTGCCGTCGGTCTTCTATGTTTCTATTATTATTATTATTATTATTATTATTATTATTATTATTATTATCATTATTATTATTATTAAGCGAATCACTGCAGTTGCTAAGTGAAGCAGGCTCCCCCTGTTGAAGGTCGCAAACGGTGCTCACACAACATCCCCTGAAACAACAAAACCATCACAAAATATGAGTCCATGGCTGATGTCTGAAATTTTGATCGCACAACTGTGGGGAACGCTGCAACGGTCATTAAGCGCGGGGGGGGGGGGGGAAACCCGGTTACGAGCCACTTTTTGAAAGTGCCGTTGTTCATCTTAGAACAGTCCACTACATGAATTGTTGTAACTTGAGGACTGCGAACAGATGACCCAGGCTGCAAAGTGGCCAAAAGCGAAGGACGGGCAATTTTGACGATTAAAAAAAAGATCTTTTAAGCCGATTGCCAAATGCGTGGTATTTCCACCAGTTTTGCCAGAGGAGGAAGCAACCGTCCGCAATCACAAGACAACACTTCCTAACGCCAACAGAAAATATTCTTTTTTTCCTGCCCCGCTCCTGTGTGTAAGGCTACATCCTTTCTCCTCAGAGCTAGGGAGAAAAATCCTTTCGGGGCTAGAAAACACCCTCCCAATATTGTGAGATGGAAGGCTGTGCAGAGCTTAATAAGAGCAAAGCTGCAGCTCTTTGGCATGAAATATTTAAGGCTCTGTAGATCCAAGGTCGGTCAAGAGACCCAGCGCAGGTTGGGTTTCCTGCAATTCTCCGCAAACACCAACGTCCAAAGCAGAGGTGCTTTGATTGATGCACACCTTGGAAGGTTGACAAGGACCACCATTCCATTGCCACAACTACAAGGTAGAAACACAGAAGATTGACGGCAGAAAAAGACCTCCTGGTCCATCTAGTCTGCCCTTATACTATTCCCTGTATTTTATCTTACAATGGATCTATGTTTATCACAGGCATGTTTCAATTCAGTTCCTGTGGATTGACCAACCACGTCTGCTGGAAGTTTGTTCCAAGCATCTACTCCTCTTTCCGTCAAATAACATTTTCTCACGTGGCTTCTGATCTTTCTGATCACCTCAGATTGTGCCACCTTGTTCTTGGGTTCACTTTCCTGTTAAAAATACTTCTCCTCTGAATCTTACTTAACCCTTTAACCTAATTAAATGTGTCGATCGTGTCCCCCCCCCTCCCTTTTCCTTCTGTCCTCCAGACTAGACAGATTGAGTTCATGAAAGTCTTTCCTGATAAGTTTTATGCTTAAGACCTTCCACCATTTTTGTAGCCCGTCTCTGGACCCATTCAGTTTTATCCATCTCTTTTTGTAGGTGTGGTCTCCAGAACTGGACACTATGATTCCAAAGGTAGTGTCAGAAGCGCGTTGCATCTGGGAAATGTAGGGAGAGAGTTGTCCCAGTTAGTGGAACAGGCAACGACTGAATGAGTGACACCACTGGAAGATCTTGCTTAAAGATGAGAAAGGCAACCATGATTTGACATTTGTCAAAGAGACTTTGGACAACAATTACATTGCTGGTGGCTGGAGGTGTCAACTAACAAGTCCTTCTCAATTAATCAGTTAAATGTTGAGAATCTGGAAAAAGTGCAGAGAAGAGCAACTAGGGCTCCCCAAACCTAACAAATTTAAGACTTATGGACTTCAACTCCCAGAATTCTCCAGCCAGCATAGTTGACCACTGACTTAAGATGACCTTTCTGGCCTCTTCCAACTCTATCGTTCATGGCTGGCTGAGGAATTCTGGGAGTTGAAGTCCACAAGTCTTAAAGTGGCCAAGTTTGAAGACCTCTGACCTAGGATGATTAAAGGCCTGGGGACTAAAACATGCGAGGAACGGTTGCAGGATTTGGGTTTGGCTAATACGAAGAATAATTAGGGGTGATATGATAGCTGCCTTCCAGTATTTGAGGGGTTGCCCCAAAGAGGAGTGGATCAGCTTATTTTCCAAAGAACCAGAAGGCAACACAAGAAGCAAGGGATGAAAACTAACCAAGGAGAGAAGCAGCCTGGAATTAAGGAGAAAATTCCTAAGAGCGAGGACAATTCACCAGTGGAACAGCTTGCCACCAGACGTTGTGGGTGCTCCATTAGAAAAGACTGGACAGCTACTCGTCTCAAATTGTATAGGATCTCTTGCTATAAAAGAAGGAGGGGGTTGCACTATAACAGTGTTTCCCAACCTTGGCAACTTGAAGATATTTGGACTTCAACTCCCAGAATTCCCCAGCCAGCCATGGGGAATTCTGGGAGTTGAAGTCCAGATATCTCCAAGTTGCCAAGGTTGGGAAACCCTGCACTATAAGGCCTCCATGATCCTTCCAGTTTTATTCCAATTGAAATCCAGATGCGAAATCCAGAATCCTTAGGGAGTTGGGCAGCATATAAATTAAATTAATAAAATAAATCCATGAAATTAAGCTGGAGATGCTTTGATCATAATCGCCTCACATCTCTATCTCTACCATCATGAAGTGGGGGAGTTCCAGGCCGGAGGTTCTGGTAGGTTTGCTCATCTGCCATACAATCCTGGCTAAAAAGAACCACTTTAAAACAAATCATCATTGGGAGTTTTGGTTTGAAAAAGGACCCCTCGCAGAAGTAACCCTAGACCCCAACACAAGGACAAAAACCACAGCTTACCACAAACCATAGCGGAACAATGGCAGAAACAGCTCTGTGAGAGATGCTGCGACGGTCATAAATGTGAATAACGTCCTAAGTTACGTTTGTCAAACGGTCATTAAACAAACTGTTGTAATAATGAGGGCGATTTGTGCTCGATTCTGATGTTCTGAGAAGCTCCTCTGGAATTCATAAGTTTGCGTGATGGTCAGGCCCTCAATCCCCACCTCCAAATCAATCTACAGCCATGGTCCCAAAATTTGGCCACTTTAAGACTTGCGGACTTCAATTCCCAGAATTCCTCAGGCAGCCATGAATGATAGAGTTGGAAGAGGCCAGAAAGGTCATTTAAGTCCAGGGTCAGCTATGCTGGCTGGAGAATTCTGGGAGTTGAAGTCCACAAGTCTTAAAGTTAAAGTTTAAGAGGCTAAGTTTGGGGACCTCTGGTCTACAGTGCCTCTGTGCTCCTGCAAAGTGCTTCCTCGGCCTTTTCCACAGAATAAGTCCAACTTCCTGTCACTTGGCATTACACAACTACTATGATGAGTCAGACTACTACTGGGCCCCTGGTTGAATTTGCAACGTCAGACTAACCTTCAACAGTCCATCCGACGGCCTCTACTGATTGAGCAACCCCATCTCCTATGGTGCCTGACCGGGTACAGGCCGTCCTTGACTTACGACCACAACTAAGCCCCAAATGTCTCCTATTGCAAAGTGAACTTTGCCACGGTTCTAAGACTTTTCGTGCCACAGCTGTTAAGTGAAACTACTAAACACGGCGCGTCAAAAGGTTGCAAAAAAAAGGGGTCCACCTGATCCTGGGACACTGCAACAGTCACAAATATGAACCGGTTGACAAGCGACTGGATTTAGAACGTGATCGTGGGGAGGTAATTTTTCCCCTGAACAGTCGCGAAGCGAACTGCTGTAAGTCTGGGGCAACCTGTACATAACTGCGGACGCCTCTTCTATATTCCAGGGGTGGGATTGCCTCTGACAATGACAGGTCAAACCTCACATGATAAATAATAATTATGGAGCCAGTCCTGTTTGTTTCACAATTTATGCATCACTTTCTACCCAGGAGCTGCAATTAAGAAATAGATCTCAAGGTTTGGGGGGTAGGTAAAAAAAAAATATTAAACCACTTATTCAACTATTTCACTTTCATTATTAAAACACTGGCTTATGATCTTCAGAACTGATACAAGGTGGGGCTTAGAAAAGCATTGTGTTCACATTTATACACAATCTTTGACTTACAAGTGGTTATTTTATATATATTTGTATGCCAATTTATATATATATATATATATATATATATATATATATGTGTGTGTGTGTGTGTGTGTGTGTGTGTGTGTGTGTGTGTGTGTGTGTGTTTTATGTCGGATCACCCTGGTATATATATATGATCTATCCTAGTCTCCCTTAATTTTCAAATTTAGCAAAAAAACCATGTGATATATAGTATAATATACATATTAAATGACCACTTGTAAGTCAAAGATTGTGTATAAATGTGAACACATTTGACCATTCGAAGTTACAACCTGCCTTCCATTGAGGACCTGTATACTGCACAAGTCAAAAAGAGGGTGGTGAAAATATTGACGGACCCCTCACATCCTGGACATAAACTGTTTCAACTGCTACCCTCAAAACGTCGCTACAGAGCACACCAAGACAACTAGACACAAGGACAGTTTTTCCCCGAATGCCATCACTCCACTAAACAAATAATTCCCTCAACACTATCAAACTTTTTACTAAGTCTGCACTTCTATTTCTACTTGTTTTTTCTCATTATTCCTATCACCCATCTCCTCCCACTTACGACTGTAACTTGTTGCTTGTATCCCAAGATTTTTATTAATATTGATTGTTTCTTCATTGTTTATTTGACCCCTATGACGATCATTGTTGTTGTGAGCTGCCCCGAGTCTTCGGAGAGGGGCAACATACAAATCTAATAAATTATTATTAAGTGTTGTACCACGTGATTCTTGACAAATGTATCTTTTTCTTTTATGTACAATGAGAGCATAAGCACCAAGACAAATTCCTTGTGTGTCCAATCACACTTGGTCAATAAAGAATTCTATTCTATTTTTAAAAAGCTACTTACAACCCACCCTCGAAGTTACAACTGCCACTCCTCCCTCAGGCCTTGACACAGGGACAAAACACACAGTAACACAACTCTCTTTGGGGCACTAGGCAACTGGTTCAGGTTTAAGACCTTATGACTGGATTGGGGTGTCCTGCATTCACCTCATTGCGATTTCACAGGGAAAGGCATTACCACTATCAACTATTGTAAAAAGAATCCAGTGACTTACAACCTATAACCATTGACACCTCACAGCCAAAGTTCCGGGTTTTGTTGTGTTGAGGCAAAAATAAGCCTCTGACATGCAAGTGATTTACACAAACGGAATAATACAAGGAATAGCTCTGGTTAATCCCCTCCGAAAGGCGATTTTTAGAAGGAAACAGAGATTGGATTGTTTAATTTTGGTTTGGCCCGTATGATGAACTCGCTCTTTGTGGCTTGCAAAAATTAACGCCATGACTTAAAGCGATGTGTCAACACCGCCAGTGCTCAGCTGAGGGGCAAATTAAGTCCCACGGAAGCCAACTTTCAAAGATGGGACGGTGTTTATTTTGTCACAACAAACCTCTTAAGGCGTCCTGTGGCACCTTAAATGAACTGTATCCTTTCCTAAACCAAAGTGCCAGGAGGACAAAACATGTTAAAATGCAAGCAAATCCTCTAAAAACCGCTAATAACAGAGTGTTTAAATAACCATTCGCTCCATACTTGAGAGGGGGTTTCCTCTGAAAAAGCCACTTATAAGAGAGGAAATATTTACATTAAAATGCAAGGTACTTAATAGAAAGCACACTGGATTCCACAATCCTGCATCTCAGGACAAAGGCAAATAATGTCGGAAAAATCCTTTGAGTTTTGCAAAAACAAAAACACAACAAAGAAGAGCAGAAGAACAATGTTGGAGTGGTTACAAATTTATAAAGGAAGAAGGGGATTTCCTGGGTGGGGGTAGGGTAGAAATAACAATGAATAGCAAAGAAAATATGAGACCCGAATACAAGAGTTGGAAGGGATCTTTGAGGTCTTCTACTCCAGTGTTTCCCAACCTTGGCAACTTGGAAGATATTTGGACTTCAACTCCCAGAATTCCCCAGCCAGCAAATGCTGGCTGGGGAATTCTGGGAGTTGAAGTCCAGATACCTCCAAGTTGCCAAGGTTGGGAAACACGATTCTAGTCCAACCCACTGCTCAGGCAGGATACCCTATAACCTTCTGGTATACCAGTCAAATGGAAGGGAAAAGTGAAAAACGACTTAGCCATGATTGACCGTTGTTAGTGAATCTGGCTTCCCCATTGCTTGTCAGAAGGCCATAAACGGCCATATTATTATTATTATTATTATTATTATTATTATTATTATTATTATTATTATATTTGTATGCCGCCCCTCTCCGCAGACTCGGGGCAGCTCACAGCAGTGATAAAACAATATACAGTAACAAATCTAACATTAAAAGTCTAAAAGCCCCATTATTTAAAAAGCATACATAAAACTACATAGGCAAGGGGAGATGTCTCAATTCCCCCATGCCTGGCGGCAGAGGTGGGTTTTAAGGAGTTTACGAAAGGCAAGGAGGGTGGCGGCAATCCTAATCTCTGGGGGGGAGCTGGTTCCAGAGGGTCGGGGCCGCCAAAGAGAAGGCTCTTCCCCTGGGTCCTGCCAGCCGACATTGTCCTGGGGACATGGCAAGCGTCATAAATACAAGTCGCCAAGCCTCGGAATTTTGATCAGGTGACCACGTCGTTAAGTATGGAAAAATGATCCCAAGTCCCTCTTCTCCAGACCCTTGCAACTCTGAGTCTGAACCGTCACTAAACAAACACTTGTAAGTGAATGCCTGTGTTACATTCATAAACCAGCATCAGAACGGAGGGTTGCAAAATCATTAGTGGCTTTAAAAGCTAACAAATAGAAAATACATTTAAAAAAATAAATTAAAATCTGTAAAGATAAACACACACATTTTTTTCTGTCGAATTATCATCATCATCAAAAATGTTATACACACACAAACATATATACACATACGTATATACATATACAGTATATATATATACATACATATATATAAAAAGGCAAATGCACACCTACAAAAAAAACCCTTATCTGCTTTATTGCAATGTTTAGAGTCTCTTAATATTTCCATCACTTTTGCCATCATTCAAAAGGAATCAAATATTCCAGTTGTTTGAGTAATAATTGGTACACAAACAATTTGAAAATAAGTCACTGAGTTGGACTACGAAACCCATAAGGCTGTGTCAGCTGGGAATGATTTTTTTTAAAAAAAAAATCTAATGTATCCCTTTTTTGCTCCCCCCAGAGCATAAGGGAGAGAAAACTGGCCTTGATGTGGATGATGGGGCTCCAATCCCACTCACCTTGAGGGTTGGTTTTGTTTTTTTGCCCACCACGACTTGAAAGCCAACAATATTTTTTTAAAAAATAGGAATTTATTATTAACTTAAAAATTGTGGACACCCAACTTCAGCAGAAAGGGGGTGGCGGCTGTGGATGATGGGGGCTGCGACTCCCCTCCCACAGCAGGGACCTCCCTGCTCTGCTGGCAATGATGGGTCCATAACCCCATTCCCCCAACAGGGGTTTTAAAAAACACCCACCAAACCCTCTCCCTGCCTGCCGTGGAACATGGGCCACAATTCCCCCATTCAGAAGCCCCCAATTATTGGGAGGGAGGGGAGACACTCCCCCTACTGCGGACGATGGGCCCCGCAATCCCCATCCCCCAACCAAGAAGGGGTTACAAAGCCACCCTCCCTCGGCTGGGGATGATGGGAAAGGCGACTCCACTTCCTTAGGAAGCCGGCTCGGGGGGGTGGGAGCGGCTGATGGGGCGTGTAGTCCTCCCCTCAGGAGATTCTCCCCCCCACCCGCCCAACGGGGCCAGATGGGACTTGTAGTCCGGCTGTCAACGAGCCAGACGGGGCAGGCGGGCGTCCTTCCCGGCTCAGCTGAGGTAAAAAGCAGCCTTCCCCCCTCACGGCGGCGGGCGACACTCACTATTCGGGGTTCATGGCGGCGGCGGCTCCTCCGCGGCGGGCGGGCGGGCAGGAGGCTTTGCTGTCGGCTTCTCTTTTCTCTTCCTTCCTTCCTTTCTTTCCTTCCTTCCTCCGGCCTCCTTCAGGGACTTCCTGCCTGGCGGCTCCGGGTCGCTCCTCGCACAAGATGGCCGCCTCTGCTCCCCCCGCCCTCACCCCCCCTCCGCAAGGGCGACTTTATCCAAGGCGCACGCGCACGCCTCGCGCGGGGCACGACGGGAGGCGTAGTCTTCGCGCTGACTCCCCCCCCCCAACCTTTAAATCAGGTTCTCTTTTCTTCACTCCCGGCCGCGCGCGGACTGTCGGGAAATGGAGATTCCGGCTGCCGGGTTTGACGTCACCCTCCCCTCCTCCTCCCGCCCCCCCTGCGGAGTTGTCTTTGGGCGTCAGGGCCGCTCCCCCCACCAGAGGCACTCTGGGAAATTGAGTTGTGGCCGCATTCACCTCAGGGCTTATTATATAGGGGGCCATGACAGAGTAGGCGCCGTATAATTAAACTATGTATTTGATTAGTTATTAAATGACCCACTTAATTAGACATTTAAATAGGACCTGATTGTGCCACCATTTATAAATCCGGTTTATGTGTGGGAAATATTTAAACAACTAGGCCTTATTTAAGCACCTACATTATTTCAATATAAATGCTTTATTATTGCCATTGTATATACCAACATTCACATAGTGCTGCCCAGAGCCTGAAAGGAGTTGGGCGACTTATAAATGTAATAAATTAAATACCAGGCCCAACATAACAATCCCCAAAAGATTAATATTTGGAATACTGTGTTCAGTTCTGGAGACCTCACCTACAGAAATTGATAAAATTAAATGGGCTACAAAAATGGTGGAAGGTCTTAAGCATAAAACTTATCAGGAAAGACTCCTTGAACTCAATCTGTACAGTCTGGAGGACAGAAGGATGGAAACATTTAAATATGTTAAAGGGTTAAATAAGGTTCAGGAGGGAAGAGTTTTTAATAGGAAATTGAACCCAAGAACAAGGGGGCACAATCTGAGGTTAGTTGGGGGAAAGATTAGAAGTAACATAAGAAAATATTATTTTACTGAAAGAGTAGTAGATGCTTGAAACAAACTTCCAGCAGAGGTGGTTGGTAAATCCAGAGTCACTGAATTTAAACATGCCTGGGATAAAAATATATCCATCCTAAGATAAAATACAGGAAATAGTATAAGGGCAGACTAGATGGACCAGGAGGTCTTTTTCTGCCGTCCATCTTCTATGTTTCTATTTCTAATATTACGCATTGACCCAACTAAGTCATGTCACACCTGTATCATTTACATAAACAAACTTACACGTGATATTTATTTGTAGTATTTATTATAGAGTGTCATAAAATATGTGGTGTTGCCTGGTCTCTATTTATCTACCAGGTAGTCCTCAACTTACAACCGTTTGTTTAGTGACCAGACACAGAAAGAAAAAGTGACTTGTAACCGTTTTTCCACACTTACAACTATTCCACCATCCTCACAGTCACGTGATCCAAATTTGGAGGCTCCAAAACTGACTCATATGATGGTTACGGCATCCGGGATCATGTATTCGTTCACCTTTTTATCCCCTCCACAATAACATGGGTGTGTTCATAAGGGTGTGTGTATATATACATTTCAAAAAGACAACCACAAATTTAAATATTGGATTGGCTTCCTGCACAAAATACAGGAACCGAGAGGAGATGATTAAAATCCCTATAAAGCCCTACATGGCATTGGGCCAGAATACATCCGGAACCGCCTTCTACCGCACAAATCCCAGCGGCCGATAAGGTCCCACAGAGTTGGCCTTCTCTGGGTCCCATCGACCAAACAATGTCGTTCGGCGGGCCCCAGGGGAAGAGCCTTCTTTGTGGCGGCCCCGGCCCTCTGGAATCAACTCCCCCCAGAGATTAGAACAGCCCCCACCCTCCTTGTCTTTCGCAAATTACTCAAGACCCACCTTTGTCGCCAAGCATGGGGGAGTTAGGATATTCCTTCCCCATGGCCATTACAAGTTATGTATGGTATGTTTGGTTTTTATAATAAGGGTTTGTAGTTGTTTTATTAAATTGGATTGTTACATGTTGTTTTTTATCATTGTTGTTAGCCGCCCCGAGTCTGCGGAGAGGGGCGGCATACAAATAAAATAAAAAAATAAAAATAAAAAAATAAAAAAATTATTTTTTTAAAAAAAAACCAGGCTTGGAGATTCATATCACTTTGATTTTCTGATTCCAATCGGATGTATTTAAATGGGAAGGAAATTTATTTAGAAAATTAAAAATGGGAAAGAATTTTTCTGTTGTTAAAAAAAGACCAAACCAAATAATATTCCTCTTGTTTTATTTCTAGAGCAACATAATTAAATACAGAGGACAATCCTGTTCCTTTCATTTCACATACACACACACACACACACACACCCTCGACGTAACTTGTTATACAACCTCTTCTTCTTCGCACACAGACCCCGTGAGTGTGCCCGCAAACATGCACGCAAGATTTAAGTGACATAAGTTACCGGGGCTCTGCCCGTTTTGGAATCCAGGGAAGGGACGGGGAATAAAAAAATATGAAAAATAATAATAATAATAACAAGCAGCATTTTGCAGTGAGGTGGCCCAGAATACGGAGAGAAAACCCGTTCGGAAATTGGATCGGATCTTCGGTTCCAGCCCAGTTTTCCACCCCTTTGGCTTAAATCCTTAGCTAGGATGATTTTTCACGGAATGGAGGCACAAGCGACACAGGAAGAAAAAAAAAAGGAGCCGTTTTATCTTGCTAAGAAGAGGGGCGAAAGCATCACGTTTGGGAAGACGGTCAGAGAGAAAGAGAGGCTGAGCGTTAAAAGGATTGTGTGGATGGATGGATGGATGGATAGATAGATAGGTAGGTAAGTAGGTAGATTAGATAGATATAGGTAGGTAGGTAGGTAGGTAGGTAGAAAGTTAGGTAGGTAGAAAGTTAGGTAGGTAGATAGATAGGTAGGTAAGTAGGTAGATTAGATAGATATAGGTAGGTAGGTAGAAAGGTAGAAAGGTAGGTAGGTAGATATATGTAGGTAGGTAGGTAGAGACAGAGAGATAGGTAGATTAGATGGGTAGGTAGGTAGAAAGGTAGGTAGGTAGATAGATAGATGTAGGTAGGTAGGTAGGTAGAGAGAGATAGGTAGATTAGATAGGTAGGTAGATTAGATAGATAGATATACATAAATAAGTAGGTAGGTGGGTAGGTAGATAATTAGATAGATAGATAGATAGATAGATAGATAGATAGATAGATAATTAGATACATAATTAGATAGATAGATAGATAGATAGATAGATAGATAGATAGATAGATGTAGGTAGGTAGGTAGATTAGATAGGTAGGTAGGTAGATTAGATAGATGTAGGTAGGTAGGTGGGTTGGGTGGGTAGGTAGGTAGATAGATAGATAGATAGATAGATAGATAGGTATGATAGATAGACGTGATAGAGATAGATAGATAGATAGATAGATAGATGTAGGTAGGTAGATAGGTAGATTAGATAGGTAGGTAGGTAGATTAGATAGATAGATGTAGGTAGGTAGGTAGGTGGGTTGGGTAGGTAGGTAGGTAGGTAGATAGATAGGTATGATAGATAGATAGGTATGATAGATAGATAGACGTGATAGAGATAGATAGATAGATAGATAGATAGATAGATAGATAGATAGATAGATAGATAGATAGATAGATAGATAGATAGATCCCTCTACGCATTGCACCTGAGCAAAGAAGGAAGGTGTGGGAGGGCTATCTAACACCCATTTAGAAGACAGCCAGTGAGGATTTGATTAATAATCCCCGTCTTGCTTCCTTGCACCCAAAAACCTGGAGGGAAGACAAGAGAGGAGCAAAAAAAAAAAAAAAAAAACCCAAACCCAGAACAAGGTAGGAATGTTGGCACGGACAGACTCAGGTTGTCATTCCATTGTAAGCGAGCCTCTACAGGGGGGGGGAAAAAAAAGGCCGCAGGAAGTACACTGCTCAAAAAAAATAATAAAGGGGGACACTTAAGCAACACAATATAACTCCAAGTAAATCAAACTTCTGTGAAATCAAACTGTCCACTTAGGAAGCAACGCTGACAGTCAATTTCACCTGCTGTTGTGCACATTCAACTTTGTACACAACAAAGGATTTAATGAGAATATTTCATTCATTAAGATCTAAAGTGGGTTATTTGAGTGCTCCCTTTATTTTTTTTTTTGAGCATTATATATCGTAATCCAGGCGGTTCCCCCCAAAAAGAAGTAAACATAAAAATAAATAAATCCACTGCAGATTGAGGAGAAAGAGGGAAGGGATTTAGAGGGGGGGGGATAACAGATCCTAAACAAAGGATCTACTAATGGCAAAAGCGGTGGGAAGAGAGCCCTTCAAGGGTCTCTAAGTGTAATTATTATTTTTTTGCAGAAAAACAAAATAAAGGGGGCTTTCAAATCCAGGCCTTGCTAGTTGAGAACATTTTGCAACCCATAAGCGCAAAAGACGTCACAGGGACCCCGGGAAATTATTATTATTCTTCCCCGCCCCCCCCCCCCCCGGACTCGATCCGCTCCTTTCCATCACATTCCCGGGAAGAGGCCTTGACAAACCATGCAGGCTTTGGGGATTGGGGGGGAAGTGGGGGGGGTCCCTCGGCTCCCAACAGTTCGCGGAGCGTTGTGACATCTTGCCTTAAATCTGGATTTAAGAGGCGGGTGGTCGAACAGTGGCCCCCGGTCCCAGGGCTGAGGACGAGAGCGGTGGAGGCAAACATGCTTGGGGAGATGAGGAAGACCTTGGATGTGGGGTCCGCGGCGTGCTTGTGGGGGGGGGTCCGCGGCGCCCTGCGAGGGGAAAGTGAGAGAGCTGCTCTGCCTCGGAGCCGCAATTGGCGGGAACGCTAGGCCAGCAGGACAGGGAATTCGCGGAGGAGGAGGTTCCGGGTAGAAGAAGCTCCAAGCAGCCCTGACGTGGGTCTGGATTTCCAGGACGACCACACCCACCCCACGACCGAGCCGCGGGGGACGTCACGCCATCAGGGACCTTCGGCGCGGCAGGTCGACAGTGCTGGCGCTTAAGCCTCGGCTGTCGCAGAGTTTGCCGGAGTCCTAGAGAGGGGAAGGGAGCGAAGAGTATGGAAGGGGGCAGAGAGGCCACCTTTGCATCCCTCGTGTTTGGGGGATTTTGCCCCTCCTTCCTTCCCCGCCTCCTCCCCCTTTTCTGCTCCTTCCTTCCTTCCTCTTCTGTCCTTTCCTCTTCTCCTCCATCCTTTCTCCTTCCTTCCGTTCCTCCCTTTCTCTTCCCGCTTCCTTTTCTCCTTTCCTTCCTTCCTTCTTTCTTTCCCTTTCCTCCCTCTCCTTCCTTCCTTCCTTCCTCCCTCCTTCTTTCTTTTCTTCCTTCCTCTTCCTCCCTCACTCCCAACTTCCTTCCTTCCTCCCTTCCTCCCCCCCATCCCTTCCTTCCCTTTCCTTCCCTCCCTCTTCTCCACCCTTTCCTTCCCCTCCCTCACTGTCCCTCCCCTTCCTTCCACCTCCTTCCCTCTCTCTTCCCCATCCTCCCTCCCTCCTTTATGAAAACAATCCAACAGCTCAACCAGATCACATTGTTATCAGAAGACAGGCCACGACCTGCCATTTTGACACAGTTGGAAAACGAGTCTCGCGGCTTCCCACCCACCCATGCCAGCTTGCCAACGGGAGCCCAATCCAAAAAGAGGAGGGTGGGGCAGCTTCCCTACAGGTGTGTTACCTGGCTGGCTCTTCTTCTAGGCTTTTGTTCAGGAAGTTGAGCGAACTGGCCCTTTTAATCCTGCAGCGAGAGAGAGAAAATCCCGAACGGGTGACATTTCTATTCTATTCTATTCTATCCCTTATTCTATTCTATCCCTATTTCTATTCTATGCTATCCCTAATTCTATTCTATTCTATCTCTAATTCTATTCTATTCTATCCCTAATTCTATTCTATTCTATCTCTAATTCTATTCTATTCTATCCCTATTTCTATTCTATTCTATCTCTAATTCTATTCTATTCTATCCCTATTTCTATTCTATGCTATCCCTAATTCTATTCTATTCTATCTCTAATTCTATTCTATTCTATCTCTAATTCTATTCTATTCTATCCCTATTTCTATTCTATTCTATCTCTAATTTCTATTCTATTCTATCCCTATTTCTATTCTATGCTATCCCTAATTCTATCTATTCTATCTCTAATTCTATTCTATTCTATCTCTAATTCTATTCTATTCTATCCCTAATTCTATTCTATTCTATCTCTAATTCTATTCTATCCCTATTTCTATTCTATGCTATCCCTAATTCTATTCTATTCTATCTCTATTCTATTCTATTCTATCCCTATTTCTATTCTATGCTATCCCTAATTCTATTCTATTCTATCTCTAATTCTATTCTATTCTATCCCTAATTCTATTCTATTCTATCCCTAATTCTATTCTATTCTATTCTATCCCTAATTCTATTCTATTCTATCCCTAATTCTATTCTATTCTATTCCTATCCCTTATTCCTATTCTATCCCTATTTCTATTCTATGCTATCCCTAATTCTATTCTATTCTATCTCTAATTCTATTCTATTCTATCCCTATTTCTATTCTATGCTATCCCTAATCCTATTCTATTCTATCTCTAATTCTATTCTATTCTATCCCTAATTCTATTCTATTCTATCTCTAATTCTATTCTATTCTATCCCTAATTCTATTCTATTCTATCCCTAATTCTATTCTATTCTATTCTATCCCTAATTCTATTCTATTCTATCTCTAATTCTATTCTATTCTATCCCTAATTCTATTCTATTCTATCCCTAATTCTATTCTATGCTATCCCTAATTCTATTCTATTCTATCCCTAATTCTATTCTATTTTATTCTATCACTAATTCTATCTATTCTATCCCTATTTCTATTCTATTCCTAATTCTATTCTATTCTCAATATAGATTCTAATGTGTTCTATGCTATGCTATGCTATACTTAATACAGATTCTATTCTATTTTTGTTTCATTCTGTTACATTCTCAATAAAGATTCTATTCTATTCTATTCTCTATTCTATTAAAATAAAAATAAAAATGGAAGGAGATGCAGGGTAGGCCTCCCCATCGCTCCGGATCCCCCAAAACCCTGGAACTCACCCGGGATTCCTCGGTTCTTGAGGGCTGCTCCCTTGAAGTTTCTTAACCAGCATCTCACTGCTCCGTCGCAGGGCGTCTCGCAGTTTCCCGAAAGAGCCGCTGCGGCGCAGAGCTCCAGAGCCCACCTGGGAGAGACAAAGGCACACAGGTTGCCCCCATTTTTTAAGGCAACAAGGAAATGTTTAGAGCCAGGCTGCGGGAGACTACTGCTCCCAGGATTCCCAGCCAGAGGGCACAGGATATGGGGACTTGTAGTCTCTGGTAGGGGGAATGTAAAGGAGAGGGTCCTCGGAGAGGGGCGGCATATAAATTCGAAGGAAGGAAGGAAGGGAGGAAGGGAGGGGAAGGGAAGGAAGGAAAGAAAGAAAAGAAAGAAAAGAAAGAAACTAAATAAAAAAAGAAAGAAAGGAAGAAAGAAAGAAAATAAAGAAAGAAAAGAAAAGAAAGAAAAGGAAGGAAGGAAGAAAGAAAAGAAAGAAAAGAAACTAAATTTAAAAAAAGAAAGGAAGAAAGAAAGAAAGAAAGAAAGAAGATAAAGAAAGAAAGAAAGAAAGAAAGAAAGAAAGAAAGAAAGAAAGAAAGAAAATAGTAATCTGGGGAACAGCTAGGCTTACAAACTAAACTGTTAGTCTTAAGGTGGTATCAAGGGGGAAGAGTATTTTGTGTATTCTGCTCAGCCAGTATTTTTCAACTTCAGCTGCTTTTAAGAGGGGTGGATTTCAACTCCCAGAATTCCCCAGCCAGCAAGCTTTTAAAAATATGTGGATTTTAACTCTCAGAATTCCCCAGCAAACACACTTAAAGATGGCTGGAATTCAACTCCCAGAATTCCTTATCCAGCGTGCTTTAAATACATGGATTTTAACTCCCAGAATCCCTTAGCCAACTTGCTTTAAAAGAGCTGCGAGGTTCAACTCCCAGAATTCCCCACTCTTTAAGATACATGGATTTTTCCCCAGTGGAAATGTTTTTTAAGACGGCTGGAATTCAACTCCCAGATAATTTCCTTCTCTGGCCCGCTTTGAAAATACATGGACTACAAGTCCCAGAATCCCCCAGCCAGCACGGCTCTTAAAATGGCTGAAAGTTGAGAAACTGTCCCAGCCTGCAATGCGGTTTGAATCATTTGGGGGTTAACCCAGTTTAGGGTTCAGTGGGTTCCGGAACCCCAGGCTACGGTACTTTAAGCTAACCTGGTTGTTTTGCAATGTGTGAACCCAGCAACCACCCCCACGGACACAATGCTACATCTGTTGTTTTCCTTCTGCTCTTCTCATCTTAGAAGTTAGGAAAGGGTCAGTTTTTGGGGGAGGGGGGCTCTCTCTCTTTTCCTCTCACCCCAGACCATTCGGCTACTCCTTCTTCCGATTCGTTCTCGCACTTCCTGACGCCGGGTGACCTGTCCCGGTTTGGTCGTCGTTCGGTACGGTTTCCGTCCTTTAGAAGCTCTACAATTTTGCTCTGGTTGAAAGCATCCATGCCCTGGGGAATTACAGAAAATATTTACTTTATTTTTTGGAGGATAAGACTGGTACCTTTTTTCCCTTGAAAAATTTGGGTGCGGCTTATAATCTGAATGCAGCTTTTTCTAAGTTTTTTTCCCCCTGAACCCTAACAAGGGGCTAAATATGTTAAAGTGTTAAATAAGGTCCGGGAGGGAAGTGTTTTTAATAGGAAAGTGAACCCAAGAACAAGGGGACACAATCTGAAGTTAGTTGGGGGAAAGATCAAAGGCAACATGAGAAAATATTATTTCACTGAAAGAGTAGTAGATCCTTGGAACAAACTTCCAGCAGACGTGGTTGGTAAATCCACAGTAAGTGAATTGAAACATGCCTGGGATAAACATATATATCCATTGTAAGATAAAATACAGGAAATAGTATAAGGGCAGACTAGGTGGACCACGAGGTCTTTTTCTGCCATCAGTCTTCTATGGTTCTATGTTTCTATGATTTTCCCGGCTCTTACCGGCTTGCAGGCTTTTTCATTGCTATTCTCTCCAAAGAATGTTTTTTTCCAGCCCTAAGCCTTTGCAGGCCTTTTTTCATTGCTACTGGTTACAAATAAAGGGGATTTTTTTAGCCATAAGTCTTTTTCATTGCTACTCGTTCCCAATAAGGATTTTTTTCAGCCCTACGTCTTTGCAGTCCTTTTTTCATTGCTACTCACTCCCAATAAGTTTTTTTCCAGCCCTAAGTCTTTGCAGTCTTTTTCATTGCTACTCTCTCTAAAGAATATTTTTCCAGCCCTAAGTTTTTGCAGTTTTTTTATTGCTACTCCCTCTGAAGGTTTTTCAGTCTTTGCAGGCCTTTTTTCATTGCTACTCCCTCCAAATAAGGTTTGTTCCAGTCCTAAGTCTTTACAGGCCTTTTTTCATTGCTACTCTCTCTAAAGAATATTTTTCCAGCCCTAAGTTTTTGCAGTTTTTTTATTGCTACTCCCTCTGAAGGTTTTTCAGTCTTTGCAGGCCTTTTTTCATTGCTACTCACTCCCAATAAGTTTTTTTCCAGCCCTAAGTCTTTGCAGTCTTTTTCATTGCTACTCTCTCTAAAGAATATTTTTCCAGCCCTAAGTTTTTGCAGTTTTTTTATTGCTACTCCCTCTGAAGGTTTTTCAGTCTTTGCAGGCCTTTTTTCATTGCTACTCCCTCCAAATAAGGTTTGTTCCAGTCCTAAGTCTTTACAGGCCTTTTTTCATTGCTACTCTCTCTGAAGAATGTTTTTTTTCCAGCCCTAAGTCTTTGCAGGCCTTTTCTTCATTGTTAATCCCTCGGAATAAGGGTTTTTTCAGCCCTAACCAGGGGATAAAATAATGTGCTGAAGCTGACCAGACTAAAGACACTAGCCAGATGGACACCCAGTAGATAAATAATTTTTTTGCCTATTTTCCTCCCCCTAAAACTAAGGTGCATTTAACACTCCGAAAGATACAGTAATCCATGTCACACGCATACAGCCTGACACCTGACTGTCGAAGACTGTCTCATTGGCGATACAAAGTCCGTTTTCGTCCCACGGAAAAGAACAAAACACTTTTACCTGTTTGCGTGATTTCTGCGCGCATTCTTCCAGCGTCTCGGCGGCTTCCACTTTGCCCTGGCGCCGATACAGAGACCCCAAACTTTTTAGGGTGGCGTTGACGGTCAGGCTGTGGGTTGGGGGGAGTGGAGAGAAGCAAAGGCAGAGGTCAGGGAAGTGAGTTCTGTTGTTAAGTGAATCACGCCCCAGTGGTTTTTAAAGCAGAGGTGAAATCCATTTTTTTTTTACTATCGGTTCTGTGGGCGTGGCTTGGTGGGCGTGGCAGGGGAAGGATACCGCAAAAAACCCGTTCCCTCCCCACTCTGGGGCCAGCCAGAAGTGGTCGTTAAGGTTCCAGGTAGCATCCAAGCTAAATCAGAGTCCAAGTCAAAGTACGCAAAGTAGACTCCTTGTCCCAACAAAAAAACCCTTTTTTATTAAGTTGCTGTGAATTCTTCTCATTCACACCCAGCAAAGTCTTTCCAGGGTGAATTCTCAGTCCTAGATCTTATCTGGCTTGGACAGCTGCCACGTTTTCTTCAAAACATGGCAAGGAGTCTCTTGGGAGTCACGGACCAATGAAGTGAACTAATGGTCTCCTTCAAACTCCACTCCCCGGTCGCTCCTCTTTTATTCCCCCTGGGAGGGGGCCATTCATCGTCCACCTGTCTATCCCCCAAGTCTATCCTTAGCTTTTCCCTTCGTCTGGCAGCTCTGCGCATACACATACTGGGAACAGGCTCCTTCTGCTTCACTGATGCCTGACTCCGAAGGCAGCTGATAACTGTCAGACAGCCCTGGCTCTGGCTCTGCCTCGCACAAAGAGCCTTCCCCAGACTCCAGGACTGGCCCCTGTTCCTCGCTGTCCGAATCTGCTGCCAGATTTTTTTGGTGGGCAATGACACCTCATCTTTAAAAGGCTGATTTCTCCCATCTGATTCAAGGGTCCGTTTTTCCCCCCACTCACCTGTCTACTTTACAGGCTTTATACCAGCTGCCGTATTCTCTGTAAGGAGCACTGTTCTCTCGGTATTTATCCTGAAGGGGAAAAACCAGATTTTAAAACAAATTAATAAATTAAATGGGGAGGAATCGTGACAATTTGGATCGCAGCCCCCCAAATCCTAGATTGAAACGAGCCAGCCATTGACCTCTTGTGTCAAACCCCAAAATACCTTGCATTCTTCCCGTTCCTCTGCATGCATCCAGATGGGTTTATTGTCACCTGCCGAGAAGGAAAGAGACTGTTTAGAAAATTCGAGGCGTTGCGATGGGCTCGACTGCGCGATCAGACTTACTTTACGGATACCGCTTGACTTTGAACCGTTTCAGAGAGGTTGCTTAAGGCCAGGGGAAAAGATGGTGTTAGGAACTAAAGCTTATTATTATTATTATTATTATTATTATTATTATTATTATTATTATTATTATTTATTATTATTCGATTTGTATGCCGCCCCTCTCCATAGACTCGGGGCGGCTCACAACAACAACAATAACACAATATATAACAAATCTAATAATTAAAAGTCACTAAAAACCACTTATTAAAAAGAAAACATACACACAAACATACCATGCATAAACTGTATAGGCCCGGGGGGAGATATCTCAATTCCCCCATGCCTGGCGGCAGAGGTGGGTTTTAAGGAGTTTACAAAAGACAAGGAGGGTGGGGGGAAATTCTAATCTCCGAGGGGGAGCTGGTTCCAGAGGGTCGGGGCTGCCACAGAGAAGACTCTTCCCCTGGGTCCCGCCAGACGACATATGTTACAATCCGACCAACCAGGCGTTCACAGTGGGCGTGTCCCTCTGACCTCCCTGCCAATCAGCTTCAAGCTCTTTAGGGAGAATTGGCGCTAGACTTATGGCTGGGGGCCACCACAACACGAGGGACTGTATGAAGGGGTCGCGGCATTAGAAAGGTTGAGAACCACTGGATTCTGTAACGTTAAGCCATAAATCCTGGTTTTACGGCTCCCGCAGGCCAGCTTCGCACAAGGCAGATGGGAAGCTGAATCGGGCATTGTGAACCAACAACCGGGCTTAAATTCGGGTTGTGCAACATTCCCTTTGGGCTGAGCTCATCAAAGGTCCCAGCAGTGGGATCAGCACACCTGAGACAGGGAAATGACTAATCGAAAGAGAGCATTGTAGGGCACAACTGGATGAATCGCCCTGGCAGGAAAGAAGGAATTTTCGGCCCAGCCCTGGAGATGTCAAGAGTTCACGAAGAAGGTCTGCCCAATTCGAACTGGGGATATGTTGCTCTGGGAAGCAGAGCTCCTTGCGGGTGGGATGAAGAGAGGGGGGGGGGGGGGCAAGGAAGAGAGAAAGAGAAAAAGAGAGAAAGAGAAGAGAGAGAGAAAAAGAAAGAGGAGTAAGAGAGAGAAAGAGAGAGAAAAACTGAGAAAGAAAAAAAATAGGAGAGCAAGAGAGAGAAAATGAGAAAGGGAGGAATAGAAGGAGAGAGGAAAAATAGAGAAAGATAGAAAAACAGAAATAAAAAGAAAGAGAAAAAGGGAATTGAAGAAAGAGAAGTGATAAAGACAAAAGAGAGAAAAACAGAAAAACTAGGAAAGGGAGAAAGATAAAAATAGAGAAAAAGAAAGACTCTATTTCCTTCATCTCCCCTTCTTTCCTTCCTTCTCTCCCTCCCTTTCCCTCCAACTCCCTTTCCTCTATCTCTCTCTCCTTCCTTCCTTCCTTTGCTTCCTTCCCTCCCTTTTTTATATTTCTCCTTCCTTTCTTTCTTTCTTCCCTTCTTTCTTTCTTTTTCTCCCTCCCTTTTTCCTTCCTTTCTCCCTCCCTCTCTCTTTTTTCTTTCTTTCCTCCTTCTCTTTCTTTTCCTCCCTCCCTCCTTTCCCTCCCTGCCATCCTCCCTCAATTCCTCCCTCCCTCCCTCTCACCCCATCCAACTATTTATCTATCTATCTATCCTTCCTTCCTTTCTTTCCTTCCTTCCTATCTTCATTCCTTCCTTCCTTCCTCCCTTCCTTCTTTCTTCACACCCTCTCCTTCCTCCCTCTCTCCGAACCACCCTCCCTGCCTCCCTCCCTTCATTCATTCATTCATTCTTCTCTCCTTCCTTCCTTCCTTCTTTCCTTCCTTCCTTCTTTTCATCATCTATCTTTTTATGTCTTCCCCATCTACCTGCCTTTCATCTTTCTCTGTGTCTCCATCCATCCATCCATCCATCCATCCATCTGTTTCATCTTCCACTATCTTTTATCTGTCCGTCCATCCATCCATCCAGTCCTCTTTCTTTAAAAAGCTGGTGTGGCGCAGTGGTTAGAGCCCAGCACTGCAGGCCAATTCAGCTAACGGCTCACTGTGGTTCAGCAGTTCAAATCCCACCACCGGCTGCTCCAGGTGGACTCAGCCTTCCATCCTTCCGAGGTGGGTCAAATGAGGACCCAGATTTTTGGGGGGGGGGCGAGAGGCTGATTCTGTAAACTACTTAGAGAGGGCGGTCAAAGCACTAGGAAGCGGCCTATAAGTCTAAATGCTGACGCTATTGCTAAGCGGGGCTTTGCTGTTCTGTGTGAGAGTTCGCCTCTCTCCGCGCCTCCCACCACTGATGGAAATACTTCTTCCCACACTCACCGTTGACCGATCCGAACTCCCTTTCGTGCGCCTGGGTCAGGATCTCCTTGTAGAGCGTCTCGGCTTCCTTGTATTTTCCTTGCTTAATGTAAGAAGAGGCCTGCGAAGGATGATAAAATAACCCAGAGGTTAAAGAGGAGAACGAGTCACGTTCATTGCTTTACAACCGACTTGGTTTGTCTAGGGTTTTTGGGGGGACGGGGGTGGGTGTTAGGGTTGGAGAAGATTATTATTATTATTATTATTATTATTATTATTATTATTATTATTAATTAGATTTGTATGCCGCCCCTCTTCGAAGACTCGGGGCCGCTAACAACATAGAAACATAGAAGTCTGACGGCAGAAAAAGACCTCATGGTCCATCTAGTCTGCCCTTATACTATTTTCTGTATTTTATCTTAGGATGGATATATGTTTATCCCAGGCATGTTTAAATTCAGTTACTGTGGATTTATCTACCACATCTGCTGGAAGTTTGTTCCAAGGATCTACTACTCTTTCAGTAAAATAATATTTTCTCATGTTGCTTTTGATCTTTCCCCCAACTAACTTCAGATTGTGTCCCCTTGTTCTTGTGTTCACTTTCCTATTAAAAACACTTCCCTCCTGGACCTTATTTAACCCTTTAATATATTTAAATGTTTCGATCATGTCCCCCCTTTTCCTTCTGTCCTCCAGACTATACAGATTGAGTTCATGAAGTCTTTCCTGATACGTTTTATGCTTAAGACCTTCCACCATTCTTGTACCCTGTCTTTGGACCCGTTCAATTTTGTCAATATCTTTTTGTAGGTGAGGTCTCCAGAACTGAACACAGTATTATTCCAAATGTGGTCTCACCATCATTCTATATAGTGGGATCATAATCTCCCTCTTCCTGCTTGTTATACCTCTAGCTATGCAGCCAAGCATCCTACTTGCTTACAATAAAGAAGACAATGTAAACAAATCTAATATTAAAAATAATCTAAAAAACCCCAATTTAAAGGACCAATCATACAAACAAACATAAATTCTATAAGCCTAGGGGAAAGGGAAAAATTTCAATTCCCCCATGCCTGACGACAGAGGTGGGTTTTAAGGAGCTTGCGAAAGGCAAGGAGGGTGGGGGCAACTCTGATATCTGGGGGGAGCTGGTTCCAGAGGGTCGGGGCCGCCACAGAGAAGGCTCTTCTCCTGGGTCCCGCCAGGAGATGCGTTCCTGACCTTAATTAGAACCTAAGAACCTAAGAAGAGCCCTGCTGAATCGGGCCAAAGCCCATCGAGTCCAGCATTCTGTGTCCCACAGTGGCCCACCAATTGTCCTTGGGGATCTTGAGCAGAAAGAGAAGGCAAGACCCTCCCTTTCCCTTGACCCACAACAAATGGGACTCAAGGGAATCCTGCCTGCCTCAACCAACATGGACATCCGTTTCAATACTTAGCATCCATGAATCTGTCTAATCCTGCCTTGAAGCTATCCAGGCTGACAGCTGTCACGACCTCTTCTGGAAGGGAATCCCATCAACCAAGGACCCTCTGGGTGAAGAAATATTTCCCTTGATTTGTCCTCACTTTCTTACCTATGAACTTTAGGGAATTCCCCCTCGTCCCAGTATTGTGTGATAGAGAAAATAATTTTTCTCCATCCACCTTTTCTATCCTATGCAGGATTTTATGCCCTTCCATCAAGTCACCCCTTCAACGCCGTCTTTCAAGGCTGAAGAGACCAAGGCGTTGCAACCTGGTTTCATAAAGGAAGGGCTCCATTTCCTTGATCATACCTGTTGCCCTTTTTTGCACCTTTTCCAGTTCCATTCTATCCTTCTTGAGGTGCGGTGACCAGAACTGGACACAGGACTCCAAGCGTGGTTCTCATCATCGATTTGTGCAGAGGCAAAACAACACTCAATTGTTTCCTACTTAGCTCACCTTCCCCTCGCTTGGTCTCTCAAAGACCCCAACTCACCAGGTTGTTCTTCGTCTTGGCTACGTTGGGATTGTCGGCCCCCAGGCGCGACTCGTAGATCTCCAAGGCCCGCTGGTAATAGTACTGGACTTCCTCGTACTTTCCCTGGTTTTGGCAAAGGAGGGCCAGGTTGTTCAGCTGCTTGGCTACGTCGGGGTGGTACTTCCCGAGCACCTGGAAGGAGGAAAATGGTGGCACTCAGGCATTTTTAAAAAAAATAAATACAGTGGTACCCCTACCTACAAAGCTTTGCCTCTTCTCAAGAAGCATTTTTCACTTACAAACCCGAGCCTCCGAAACTGTAACCGGAAAAGGCAGGGCGAAGCCTCCATGGGGCCTCTCTAGGAATCTCCAGGGAGGAAACAGGGCCGGAAAAGGCGGGGAGAACCCTCCATGGGGCCTCCCTAGGAATCTCCGGGGAGGAAACAGGGCCAGAAAAGGCAGGGAGAAGCCTCCGTGGGGCCTCTCTAGGAATCTCCTGGGAGGAAACAGGGCCGGAAAAGGCAGGGAGAAGCCTCCGTGGGGCCTCTCTAGGAATCTCCTGGGAGGAAACAGGGCCGGAAAAGGCAGGGAGAAGCCTCCGTGGGGCCTCTCTAGGAATCTCCTGCGAGGAAACAGAGCCAGAAAAGGCAAGGAGAAGCTTCCTGGGGCCTCTCTAGGAATCTCCTGGGAGGAACCAGGACCAGAAAAGGCAGGGAGAAGCCTCCGTGGGGCCTCTCTAGGAATCTCCTGGGAGGAAACAGGGCCTCCACCCTCCCTGTGGTTTCCCCAATCGCACACATTATTTGCTTCTACATTGATTCCTATGGGAGAAATTGCTTCTTCTTACAAACTTTTCTACTTAAGAACCTGGCCACGGAACAAATTAAATTAATAAGTAGAGGTACCACTGTATATAATTTTTTGATCTGCCTAGCAGTCAACAAGAGTTGAGATATGAAAACGGGCAATAGAGGAGGGATAAATGCAGAATACCGTTTACCGTTAAGAATGAGTATAAAGATAGAAATTAGAAATGGCGAGAAGATAATATTTAAAAAAAAACAAAATTTGGAACTATTCTATTAACAGGTAGAAAATAACAGCAGAAGTTAGAAATATGGGCATGTAAACAAGGATGTATAGTAGAATAATGAACGTCGAATAATTAAGACGAGTAAATCATAGGATTATTTGGAGGTTAACTGGCAATAAATGTGATATTCTCTTTGATGTTTATAGATGTTTGATATTATTAATGGGTTACTGATAAAACTGAACAGAGGAGCCTAATCAAACAATGTAAAACTTTTAATATGGACAAGCGAAGATGTCGATGAATAGGTATTGAAAGTAATAGTTACAGTACTACTGTGTAGATTTATTATCGTTTTTTAATAGAGAATGTAGAGATTGTACCCAGACGATATACTGTTATTGCGAATATAGAAATCCTATACATACACGAAGAAAATTGTAGAATAGAAAGTAACAGAAAAAGGAAAGAGACAACAAAGTCTCTGGCTTTGACAGTAAAACTGGCGGCGTGTAACTTTAAGAAATACGTAAATACCTTCTCGCGAATCTCCAGGGCCCTCTTGCATAAAGGTTCGGCCTCCTTATATTTTCCTCGTTTCCCGTATAAGACGGCCAGGTTATTGAGGGTGGCCGCCACCTGATTGTGAGAAGGGAAATGGAAATAATAAGAATAAGAATAATCAGAAAACAAGGGAGGCTTGTTTTTCTTCACACAGGGAGGAAGGGAGGAGAAATGGAAGAAGGAAGGGAGGAGGGAGGGAGGAAAAAAGGGAGAGAATAACAGAGAGAAAAGAGAGGGAGGGAGGGGTAACGAAGAGGAAAAGGAAGGAAGGAAGGAATGAGGGGAGAGAAAAAAAGGAAGGAAAAGAAAGAGTGAGAGAAAGAAAGAAAGAAAGAAAGAGAGAGAGAGAGAAAAGAAGGAAAGAAGGAAGGAAAGAAGGAAGGAATGAGGGGAGAGAAAAGGAAGGAAGGAAAAGAAAGAGTGAGAGAAAGAAAGAAAGAGAGAGAGAGAGAGAGAGAGAGAGAGAAAGGAAGGAAGGAAAGAAGGAAGGAAAGAAGGAAAAAATGAGGGGAGAGAAAAGGAAGGAAGGAAAAGAAAGTGAGCGAAAGAAAGAGAGAGAGAGAGAGAGAGAGACAGAGAAAGGAAGGAAGGAAAGAAGGAAGGAAAGAAGGAAGGAATGAGGGGAGAGAAAAGGAAGGAAAAGAAAAAGTGAGAGAAAGAAAGAGAGAAAGAGAGACAGAGAAAGAAAGAAAGAAAAAGGAAGGAAGGAAAGAAAGAAAGGAAAGATGGGAAAGAGAAAGGAGTGGGAAGGAATGGAATTTATAAAATAAATAAGAGTCTTCAAATCCTTGAATCAAGAGCTGAGCGGGAGGGTCCCGTCCTGCACTTACAGCTGGGTGGTCTTTCCCCAGAGTCTTCTCCCGGATGGCCAAAGCATCGTTGAGCAGGTGGGCGGCTTCCTTGTATTTATTTTGGTCTCTGGTGGGGAGGAAAATGCAGATTAACTCCTTAGATTCACCTACTGAAGAAGGGAAGCCAAAGTCCACAAGTCTTAAAAGCTGCCACGTTTTTTTTTCCCTTTTCTTATATTTTTCATCTGTTTGTATTATGTTTGATTGATTGATTGATTGATTGATTGATTGGACTTCTATGCCACTCCTCTTCGAGGACCTGGGACGTCTTACAACATACAAAAACAATGCAACATCCTAATCCAATTAATTTAAAAACAGTTCATCTAAAACCCCAATAATATTAAAATCAATTTTTGTGTGTACATCTTGGTTTTTTTTAATTGTATCATAAATAAAAAACTTTTTGAAAAAAGGTTTAATCTAAAACCCCAATATTATTAAAATCAATTTTTGTGTGTACGTCTTGTTTTTAACGGTATCATAAATAAAACACTTTTAAAAAAAAATAATCTAAAACCCCAATAATATTAAAATCAATTTTTGTGTGTACGTCTTGTTTTTAACGGTATCATAAATAAAACACTTTTTTAAAAAAAGTTTAATCTAAAACCCCAATATTATTAAAATCAATTATTGTGTGTACGTCTTGTTTTTAACTTGTACCATAAATAAAATACTTCAAAAAAAATTAATCTAAAACCCCAATATTATAAAAAGCAATTTTTGTTTGTACGTTTTGTTTTTAACTGTACCATAAATAAAACTTTTTTAAAAAAGAATTTAATCTAAAACCCCAATATTATTAAAATCAATTATTGTGTGAATGTCTTGTTTTTAACTCTATCATAAATAAAACACTTTTTAAAAAAAAAGTTTAATCTAAAACCCCAATATTATTAAAATCAATTATTGTGTGTATGTCTTGTTTTTAACTTGTACCATAAATAAAACACTTCAAAAAAAATATATCTAAAACCCCAATATTATTAAAATCAATTATTGTGTGAACGTCTTGTTTTTAGCTGCACCATAAATAAAACACTTTTTTTAAAAAAAATTAATCTAAAACCCCAATAATATTAAAATCAATTTTTGTGTGTACATCTTGTTTTTAACTGTACCATAAATAAAATAATTTTTTTTAAAAAATTAAAGATTTTTTTTTTTTTAAGTTGCCATGTTTGGAGACCCACCCCCCCGGGGTTAAAGGGCCCTTTTATTTCACGCGCGCATGCACACACAAACACCCCCCGTTGAATCCCACACCTGTAGACCAGGGCCAGAATATTCAGCATGGTGGCCACGTCCGGGTGGTCGTGGCCCGAGGTCTTCTCCAGATCCTCCAGTGCCTGCTTGCAGAGTGGGACGGCCACTTCGTAGCGCCCCTGGGAAGCGTACTGGATCACCAGATTGTGCAGGGTCCTCAGGCGGGCTGGGATCTCGTAGCCGCCCTGCTGGGCCGCCGACTCTCCGCTGTGGTGGGTTTGTCCTGCGGAGAGAGAGCTCCATCAAATCGGCTCGAAAGAGACCGCAGGCGTATTTCCCCCGTAGAAATGCAGGAGGCCCACGACTTATAAAATACAGTGGTACCTCTACCTACAAACGCCTCTACTGATGAACTTTTCTAGATAAGAACCGGGTGTTCAAGGGTTTTTTTTTGCCTCCTCTCAAGAACCATTTTCCACTTACAAACCCGAGACTCCGAACTGTAACCGGAAAAGGCAGGGAGAAGCCTCCGTGGGGCCTCCCTAGGAATCTCCGGGGAGGAAACAGGGCCGGAAAAGGTGAGGAGAAGCCTCCATGGGGCCTCTCTAGGAATCTCCTGGGAAGAAACAAGGCTGGAGAAGGCAGGAAGAAGCCTCCGTGGGGCCTCTCTAGGAATCTCCTGGGAGGAAACAGGGCTGGAAAAGGCAGGAAGAAGCCTCCGTGGGGCCTCTCTAGGAATCTCCTGGGAGGAAACAGGGCCGGAAAAGGTGAGGAGAAGCATCTGTGGGGCCTCTCTAGGAATCTCCGGGGAGGAAACAGGGCCGGAAAAAGTGCGGAGAAGCCTCCCTGGGGCCTCTCTAGGAATCTCCTGGGAGGAAACAAGGGCTCCATCCTCCCTGTGGTTTCCCCAATCACACACCTTATTTGCTTTTACATTGATTCCTATGGGGAAAAATATGCTTCTTACAAACTGTTCTACTTAAGAACCTGGTCCCAGAACAAATTAAGTTCGTAAGTAGAGGTACCACTGTAATAGAATTAACAAGTGTTGGAAGGGACCTCTGAGGTCCTGGAGTCCAACCCCCCTTTTCGAGGCCTTGTAGACAGACAAAATCTCTTCTTTTTTAAATTATTTTTTAAAGAATACAGTGGTACCTCGTCTTAAAAACTTAATTAGTTCTGTGACCAGGTTCGTCAGTAGAAAAGTGCATGCATACTCCATCCCAAAAGTCACCCTTTTTATTTGTTTGTTTGTTTGTTTGTTTATTGGATTTGTATGCCGCCCGTCTCCGGAGACTCGGGGCGGCTAACAGCAACAATAAAACAGTGTACAATAGTAATCTAATACTAAAAACAATTAAAAACCCATTAATATAAAAACCAGACATACATACATACATACATACCATGCATAAAATTGTAAAAGCCTAGGGGGAAAGAGGATCTCAATTGTCTCGCACCGCTGGGAATTATTTATTTATTTATTTATTATTTATTTATTATTTGGATTTGTATGCCGCCCCTCTCCGAAGACTCGGGGCGGCTCACAACAAGTGAAAAGCAATCCAATACATAATCCAATTAATTAAAATATTGAAAAATTTTAAAAAAGCCATATACTAAGATACATACACACAAGCATACCATGTATAAATTCAACGTGCCCAGGGGGAGATGTTTAGTTTCCCCATGCCTGACGGCAAAGGTGGGTTTTGAAGAGTTTGCGGAAGGCAGGAAGAGTAGGGGCGGTTCTGATCTCCGGGGGGAGTTGGTTCCAGAGAGTCGGTGCCGCCACAGAGAAGGCTCTCCCCCTGGGGCCAGCCAACTGACATTGTTTAGTTGACGGGAACCGGAGAAGGCCAACTCTGTGGGACCTAATCGGTCGCTGGGATTCGTGCGGCAGAAGGCGGTCTCGGAGGTATTCTGGTCCAGTGCCATGAAGGGCTTTAAAGGTCATAACCAACACTTTAAATTGTGACCGGAAATTGATCGGCAGCCAATGCAGACTGCGGAGTGATGGTGAAACATGGGCATACCTAGGTAAGCCCATGACTGCTCTCGCAGCTGCGTTCTGCACGATCTGAAGTTTCCGAACACTTTTCAAAGGTAGCCCCATGTAGAGAGCGTTACAGTAGTCGAACCTCGAGGTGATGAGGGCATGAGTGACTGTGAGCAGTGAGTCCCGGTCCAGATAGGGCCGCAACTGGTGCACTAGGTGAACCTGGGCAAACGCCCCCCTCGCCACAGCTGAAAGGTGGTTCTCTAATGTGAGCTGTGGATCGAGGAGGACGCCCAAGTTGCGGACCCTCTCTGAGGGGGTCAATAATTCCCCCCCCAGGGTAATGGACGGACAGATGGGATTGTCCTTGGGAGGCAAAACCCACAGCCACTCCGTCTTATCCGGGTTGAGCTTGCCTCCGGACTTCCATTCCAGCCGAAGTGCCCGTTCTTGTGTTGCTGGGATTCCCCTGAGCCTCCCCTTGCTGGGAAACCCCACCTCCGGACTTGCGTTGCCAGCCGAAGCGGTTAGCCGAAGTTTGGGGCAAACACTTCCCATATTGGAAGACCACTACCATGTCGCTCCTCATCCTTCTTCTCATGAAACCAGACAAACCCAATTCCCACCTGATGTGTTTTGGCCTCCAGCCCCCTGGTCTCACTTTAACACCTGCTCTGCTTAACAATGAATTTGGAGCCTTCCAAATCTTACCTTGGCCATGGTCATCGTCATTCGGAAATAGATCGTCCAAGGTATCTTTTGCTACCTCGCCGTTTTTCTCATCCTGGGCAAACAAAAAACAAAAAACAGTTAGCAAATAAAAAACTGGCATTCACTTTCGCAGGAGCAGGGGGGAAAATGTATCTCCTTATTCCCATATCAGAATAACAAGAGCTGGAAGGGACCTTGGAGGTCCTCTAGTCCAGTGATTTTCAACCTTTTTTGAGCCGCGGCACATTTTTTACATTTACAAAACCATGGGGCACATTGAGGGGGGGGGCCCTAAAAAAAGTTTGGACAAAAAATTCTCTCTTCCTTTTGCTCTATTTCTCCCTCCCTCTTTCTCTCCCTCCCTCTTTTTGTTCTCTCTCTCCATCCCTCTTTCTTTCTTCCTTCTTTCCTCTTTTTTGCTATTTCTCTCTCCCTCCCTACCTCTCTCTATGTCTTTCTCTCTACCACCTTCCCTCCCTCTCTTTCTCTCTCTCTTGTGCTTTCTTTCTTGCTCTCTCTTTCTCTCTTTCTTTCTTTCTCTCTTATTCTCTTTCTCTCTCTTGCTTTCTTTCTGTCTTTCTTTCTCTCTTGTTTTCTCTCTCTCTCTCTTGCTTGCTTTCTCTCTCTCTTTCTCTCTCTCTCGTTTTCTTTCTCTCTCTGAGCTTCGCGGCACACCTGACCATGTCTCGCGGCACACTGGTTGAAAAACACTGCTCTAGTCCAACCCCTTGCTCAGGCATCTGCTTAAAAACCTCCAGTGTTGGGCAGTGTTCCCTCTAATTTTTTTTTGGGGGGTGGGCGGAAAAGTATAGTGTCTGAGCGGCACAGAAATAATAAACAAACAAACAAACAAAAAACCCACCCTGTTTTGCCTCAGAGAATTTCAAAATAAAATACTGTACTGTGTGTCTATAACAGTGAGCTCATAATAAGGCAACTCTATCAATATCAAAATGCCACTTAAATAGTTGAGCTAGTTTCAAACTAGATTTTGATTTTCTTTCTCTCTTCCTTACTCCCATTCTTTTTCTTTCTCTTTTCCTTCCTCTCTTTTTTCTATCTGTTTCTCTCTCTTCCTCTCTCTCTCCTTCCCTCTCACACTTTCCCTCTCGGCTTCTGGGCAGGTTTGGAAAACTCTGAGTTGATGATGACTTTTAAGTGAGCGATTGCTCACTGCTCAGCTTAGAGGGAACTATGGTGTTGGGGCATTCACAGCTTCTGGAGGCAAACTGTTCCCCTGGTTAATTGTTCTAACTGTCAGGAAATTTCTCCTTAGTTCTAAATTGCTTCTCTCCTTGTTTAGTTTCCACCCGTTGCTTCTCGTTCTACCCTCAGGTGCTTTGGAGAATAGGTTGATTCCTTCTTTGTGGCAAGCCCTGAGATATCAGAAGACTGCTATCATGTCTCCCCTAGTCCTTCTCTCTCTCTTTCTTTCTCTTTCTTTCCTTCCTTTCTCTCTCCTTTCTTCCTTCCTTCGTTCCTTCCTTCTTTTGCTTTGGAGAATAGCTTGACTTCTTCTTCTTTGGGGCAAACCCTGAGATACTGGAAGGCTGCTATTGTGTCTCCCCTGGTCCTTCTCTTTCTTTCTTTCTTTCTTTCTTTCTTTCTTTCTCTCTCTCTCCTTCCTTCCTCTTTTGCTTTGGAGAATAGCTTGACTCCTTCTTCTTTGGGGCAACCCCTGAGATATTGGAAGGCTGCTATCCTGTCTCCCTTGGTCCTTCTCTTTCTTTCTTTCTTTCTTTCTTTCTTTCTTTCATTCTTTCTCTCTCTCTCTCCCTCCTTCCCTCTCTCCCTCCTTCCTTCCCCTTTTGCTTTGAAGAATAGCTTGACTTCTTCTTCTTTGGGGCAACCCCTGAGATATAGGAAGGCTACTATCATGTCTCCCCTGGTCCTTCTTTTCCTTAAACTAGCCATAACAAGAAGTTCCTGCAACAATTTTTCGTATGTTTTAGCCTCCAGTCCCCTAGTCCTCTTTGTCGCTCTTCTCTGCACTCTTTCTAGAGTCTTTAACATCCTTTTTGCATCGTGGTGACCAAAGCTGAATGCCGTATTCCACGTGTGGCCTTACCAAGGCCTGATAAAGTGGTATTAACCCTTCGCATGATCTTGATTCTCTCCCTCTGTCGATGCAGCCTAGAACTGTGTTGGCTTTTTGGGCAGCTGCTGCACACGGCTGGCTCACATTTAAACGGTTGTCCACTGGGATAGCTTTATTTTCATTAGCAAGACTAGGGGTGGAATGGCAGGGAGTCTACGGAGAGGGGCAGCATACAAATCAAATCAATCAATCAATCAATCTCATCCCGGAGGTTTTGCGGCCAGACCTGGTGGGTCCAAATCTCCCCTGACCAGCTGCTCTACAGCAGGGTGGGAGAGAAGCCACCCACCGAAGGGGAGACGTCTTCGTCGAATTTCTTGATCTGGTTCATGAATTCCAGGTGCTTCTTCTCCTCTTCCAGCTGCGCCACCGACTGCTCGCTCCGCTGCAGCTTGTGCTGAGTGGCGGCCAGCTCGTCCCGCAGCCACTGGTTTTCCTGCACCAGGCGCCGCACCTGAGCCCGGAGCTTCTGCTTCTCCGATTCCACGGCGCCCAGGTGGCTGGAGAGGGCGATGATCACCTGGCGGCAGGAACAACCACAACAACAACAGCAGCAAAAATCAGATTTCATCGATCTTGTGAAAGGACAATCCTGGCGGGATTTCGCTTGCAAAGCTTGTTTATGTGTATAAATATTTTTTGGTCATGCTTAGTTAGGGTAGAGGGGAGGCAGCGATCCTTTCAGGGGTCTTAAGCAAGGAAATTTATTTTTAATGTATGCTGAATGGGGTACATTTAAAATGACAAAGTTACTCTCAAGTGCATAGATAGAGAAGGCAGGCAGGAGAGGAAGGAAAGGATAGAAGATAGATAAGATAGATAGATAGATGGATGGATGGATGGATGGATGGATAGATGATTAGATAAAATAGATATGATAGATAGATAGATAGATAGATAGACAGACAGACAGACAGCATAGATAGACAGGAAAATAGAGAGAGAAAAATATAGGAGAGATAGACAGATGGATGATTAGATATGATAGATTAGTTAGATAGATAGATAGATAGATAGATAGATAGATAGATAGATAGATAGATAGATAAGGTAGGTAGGTAGATTCATGATTCTTGACAAATGTATGTTTTATTATACGTACTCTGAGAGCATTTGCACCAAAGCTAAATTCCTTGTGTGTCCAATTCTATTCTATTCTATTCTAGTCCATATAGACAGACAGACAGATATATCAAGAAAGGAGGGAGGGATTGATAGATTAAATAGACAGACACAGAAGGCAGAAAAGGAAGGAACAGATAGAAAAAGATTAGATAGATGATAGATGATAGATAGATGATAGATAGATAGATAAATAGATAGATACATAGAGATAGATAAAGATAGATAGATAGATAGATAGATAGATAGATAGATAGATAGATAGATAGGGAAGAAATAGATACTGCGCATTCAAAGTGACAATAAACTTATTCTAAGTCTTCGTGGCAAAATGTGGGGCTCCTTTGTGGTCGGTCATAAGCTGAGGACCACCTGTATTTACGGCGGCTGTCATGCCCCAAGGTCACAGGATTGAGCCAAGCCAATGGGAAAGCCGGATCCACTGAACAAAACACACTGGTGGCTTAACAACGTCGGAGATTCATTTAATCCCGGTGGGCAAGAAAGATAGGAAAAAGCGGTGTGACCCCCCCCTCCCTCCCTCCCTGAACAACTGTCTTGCTTAACAACAGAAATTTGGGGGCTCAACCACGGCCCTACATCAAGCACTAGCGACATAATCATGAGAATCAGACATTTCCAGAGTCTCTGCAGTTTCCAGAGAGGCTGTTGTGGTTAAAAGATCCACAACCACAAACAAAGTATGAGGTGCGGGGGGCTGTCTCGATTTCAGGGGGGGCCCTGCGATGTCCACTATGAGGTACCTGGGCTTCTCCAAGGCCCAGCTCGATGGCCTCCAGGGACTTCCTCAGGAGCAGGGCCTTCTCCTGGGCGGCGCTGCTTTCATGCAGTGGTTGTGGCGGCTGCTCCAGGCGGCCGACGGTCTCCAGCAAAGCGGCCAGGAGGGAGTGGTGCTCGCTGCGGAGCGTCTCCAGGCCTTGCACCACGGCCTTGGTGCCCAGCACGATCTCATCCTGGCTCATCTTCTCCAGCTTCTCCTCCCGGGGGGGGTACAACATGGTGGCCATGGCCCCAACCTGCGAAGGGAGAGAGAGAGAGAGAGAGAATGGGGCTGTTAGAGGGAGAGAGATTTCCCCTTCCTTTTTCCTTTCCTCTTATTCTTCCCTTCCTCCTTTCCCTCTCTAGTCCTTCCTTCCTTAATGGATTCCTCCCTCCTTCCTCTTTGCCTTCCTCCCCTCTATATTCCTCCCTCAGTTCCTTCTTTCTTCCCTCCTTATTCCTTTCTCCCTCCCTTTTCCGTCCTTTCTTCCTCCCACCTTCCTTCTTTATTCCTTTCTTTTTCCATCTTTCCTTTCTTCATTCCATCCCTCTCTATACCTTCCTTCTTTCCTCCCCCTTTCTCCTTTCCTTCCCTCTCTATTCCTTCCTTTCTATCTATCTATCTATCTATCTATCTATCTATCTATCTATCTATCTATCTATCTTCTATATCTATTTATCTATTTATTTATCTATCTATCTATCTATTCCTATCTATCTATCTATCTATCTATCTATCTTCTATATCTATCTATCTATCTATCTATCTATCTATCTATCTATTCCTATCTATCTATCTATTCCTATCTATCTATCTATCTATCTTCTATATCTATCTATCTATCTATTCCTATCTATCTATCTATCTTCTATATCTATCTATCTATCTATCTATCTATCTATTCCTATCTATCTATCTATTCCTATCTACTATCTATCTATCTATCTTCTATATCTATTTATCTATTTATCTATCTATCTATCTATTCCTATCTATCTATCTATCTATCTTCTATATCTATCTATCTATCTATCTATCTATCTATCTATTCCTATCTATCTATCTATCTATCTTCTATATCTATCTATCTATCTATCTATCTATCTATCTATCTACAGTATTCCTATCTATCTATCTATCTATCTATCTATCTATCTATCTATTCCTATCTATCTATCTATCTATCTATCTTCTATTCCTATCTATCTATCTATCTATCTATCTATCTATCTATCTATCTATCTATCTATCTATGTCTATCCATCCATCCATCTTCTTTTCCTTCCTTTTCTGCCTTCCTTCTGCATCTATCTACTTAGACTTAGAATTCACTTTATTGCTACTTTAAATGCACCCTAAAAAAATTTTTTTTAAATTAAAAAATCCAAAATCCACCAGCAGTTGTCAAAACTAGAAAGTCAAACCAAAAGTCAAAACTACAGAAACGTCCCCCATGGATTGTGGGTAGGACAAGAGGTGACAACCACTGTCCCTTTCACCAGAAGTCTCCCTTTGCAAAGTCAGGAGTCCGACTGGATGGCCTCCCATGCCCCGGCTCAATCCCCCTTTTATAAATCCCTGAACGCTGGCCAAGGTTGTGCTTCATCACACGCAAACACACACGTACATTCTGGATCCGACACGCTTGATAAAACAGCAATGTCAATTTCTTTTTTTTAACAGTTTTTCCAATAAAGATACCCAAACACGCTTTGTCAACAAACAGAACTTTCACACACACACACACACTCAGCATTCCCACAACCGAAGCGAGGACCCGGGTCAAGTCCCTTCGTTCCAAAACCCAGATCTATACAGTCCAGCCTACTTTTTTAAAAAAATCACTATCTCTAGAAGGGGTTAATTTCCTCCATATGGACCCCTTTAGCTTCAGCTAGGATTGGCGGGGAATATTGCTCCTCAAATCCCACCAACAGACACCCCCCCTCCCAAAAAAAATTTCTCTCCTGCTTTTTTAATGCAATTCTTGGCTCCCCCCAGGAGAGGGCTAACGTCCAGGACATTACCGACGCAATGCGGCGCTGAGTCGAGTCCTTCGCTTGGTCAATTCGACCGAAGTTCCAATTTCCTCCTTCGCTCCTCCTCAAATTTGCCATTGGAGCATTTCATAGCTCCCCAAAATTCTCATTTTCCCCCCCTCCGAGCTGCTTCTCTCCCCCCCCAAAAGAAAACGGAAGCTGGATTTTGCAAGGGTGACAAAGTAAATCAAACTTGCATCCCAAGTGGCTCTAAATATCTTTGCAAAAAAATAATCCCCCCCCCTCCAAGATCTAAAATTCACTAACTGGAAAAGGAGACCCTTCCCTTTTTTTCCCTTTCCCCCTCCCCAAATTATGCAGGGATGTTTGGAACACAATTTCCAAGTTATAATAATAATGTGGAGGAGGATTATTACACGTAAAAGACAAAATAGGTGAATAATAATAATAATAATAATAATAATAATAATAAGAAATATGTATGTATGTATGTATGTATATAAAAGAAGAAGAAATATGTATGTATGTATGTATGTATGTATGTATGTATGTATGTATGTATGTATGTATGTATATAAAATTATATACCTAGCAGCCACTACCAGCCATTAGCACCAGTCACTGGTATTTGTGACACTTTTTAAATGTTCAGTTCACAAAACACATCAAGAAATTGCAGCTTCCTGTAATAACACCAGAACTGCAACAAAAAAAAACACCTTGTGCTATTCGGAACATCGTATATTTTAAGAAGGTACTTGGTTGAGACCCGGGACGCTGGTGCAATTATTAAGCACCAATCAGTGGTGTTTGTGACACTTTTAAAAATGTTCGGGTTGCCTGAGTTTCATGTTGAATGATTAAAAAGAGATAATAATATATTATTATTCACCGATGTTGTCTTTCACACCTAACAGCAATACCCCTTTGTCATGGATCTACGGTATGTTTATCCCAGGCATGTTTAAATTCAGTACTTGTGGATTTACCAACCACGTCTGCTGGAAGTTTGTTCCAAGCATCTACTACTCTTTCAGTAAAATAATATTGCTTCTGGTCTTTCCTCAATAATAACAACAACAACAAAACAACAACAATAATAATAATTCACCAATTTTGACTTTTGCCCTTGAAATTCCCCTAGTTAAATGTAGAATTTCTTTGCCTGGAGTTTTTCCGCCGAAGGCATTTTATCGTTCAACGCTTACAGATAACTTAACTGCTTGTGTCATGATCAGGAAAATCGAGTTTTTGGTTTATTTTCTCCCCCCCCTCTGACAAAGCGTACAAGGAGAAGGAAGGAGCGAACGTCCCAAAAGATGAGCAGCCGAATTTCCAAAAATAGGCCGCCCTATGATGCCACTCAGGTGAAGCCCGTGTTAATCCAGGCGTGGTTCTTGGGTCAATAAACCGTCATTAATCCAACCGGTTTAGAGGCGATGTGAACCCAGGTACGCCTTATTTAAATGACGCCTTTTCCAGAAAGATTGAAAAACACACCCACTGGGGAGGGGAAAGAAATCTAATCAAAGAGGCAAGGGAGATATTTATCATCCTAGAACTACCTCTAGGGAAAATAAAAATCAGCTTAATTCGGGATTCACCTTAGAATTTGTAAGATTTTCCATGCTTCTTCCCTCTTTCCTTATTTTCTTTGAAATAAACTGCTGACTGCAATCAGCTTTCAGCAAAAAAAATTAAATAAAGCCAAGCTCCCTGTTGGTTGGTTGACGCTTGGGGATCCCAGTTCCCATAAGGCTTTGCTGCAGGGCCAGTGGCTGGGGATGATGGGCCCAGGGAGGGCCTGAGGGTTCCTCAATTTAATTGGCATGGGAAGACTCTTAATTGCATGTATGTATGTTTGCTTGTTTGTGTGCACCTTGCTTGATTCTCAAAGCATTGCTACAATTGAAAAAGAACAGAGAAATGACAGGTAGATAGATTGATAGATAAATAGATGGATGAGAAACAGAGATAGGTAGATAGACAGAAAGACAGGATGGATAGATAGCTAGACAGAGTGGCAGATGATAAGAGATAGGAGATTATAGAGAAAGATAGATATAGAGATGATAGAGATGAGATAGGCAGATACATAGGAGAGATTATAGAGATACTGTAGATAGATAGATAGAGAAAGATAGATAAATAGAGAGAGAGAGAGAGAGAGAGAGAGATAAATCAATAGATAGATAGACAGACAGACAGATAGATAGATAGGAAAGAGGATGGATAGCTAGACAGAATGACATGATTGAGAAAGATAGAGATAGAGATGAGATAGATACACAGGAGATTAGAGAAAGAGATATAGATAGATGATAAGATAGAGATAAAGATGAAATAGACAAACAGACGACAGAAAAGTATAGATAGCAAGATGATAGAAATGATAGAAATATAGATAGAGATAAATGATATACGGTGGATATATATATATAGAAGGAAGGATAGATCCCCCCCCCCAGTTTTAGCAATACTTTAAGGGTCAAGCCAGGCCCCTTTGGGGTCTCCTTCTGGGCAACCTTTCCTTTTGGAGGTGGAGGTGGGTGGGAGACCCCCTCCTGAAGGCCAAGATTTGGGCTGCCTCCTTTGCCCCCGATGCCCTACAGAAGAAGATACCTCCCAGCCTTTTCCCTGAAGGGGAACCGGGTGACCTCCAAACTTCGCTTTTAAGAGATTTAAAACTCACCCCCCCCCCCAAAAAAAAAATCCCCCAGGACCCCCACCCCCCATGGTCTTCCCTCAGCTCAATTGGCATGGAGGGAGGGGTGTCTTCCTGTCCTCCCTCTCATTTCACCCACCCCTTCAGGCTAACTAGATCCTTCATGGGCTTTTTGGGGGGGGTCTCCCTCCTTTTCACCCCTTCCTTTTTTTCTCTCCCCCCCCCAGTTCAACGAATGGGCTGGGTGACCCTGGAAGAGGGAGACCCCTCACCCTCTCCCCCTTCCTCAGGAGACGGGCTAAGAAGGAGAGGGGGGGTTCCAGCCAAAGCTGCCCCCCCTATTTAGAAATGGGGGGTCCCCTTTCCGAGCAAGCACCCCCTCCCCTCAGTACCTCAGCCCCATTTGGGGAAGTGGTTGCCTCATTCCCCTTCCTAGGCCTCATTTCCCTTGAGGAGGGGAAAGGGGGGATGAGGGAGGGATCTTTGCCCCCCCAACTCATTTTGGGGACCCCCAAACCTCCCCACCCGCACCCCAAAAGGAAGCCCCCCCTCTTTTAAAGGGTGGGGATAGTCTTAAGCCTGATGGAAGGCCTTTCTCATTATGGGGAGAGACAAAGAAGGGGGGGCTCAGAGGGGAAAAAAGGGGGGGGACCCTCCCTCTGCCCCCCCCCCGCCTCGCCTCCCTTCCTACCTGCGCGCGCAGCCCCGGGGCTCGACCGGTGCGACTTTCCCAGCCGGCGGATTCACATACTTTCCCGACAGGCATTGCGGCACCGGCGAGGGAGCGAACGCGCGGCCCCGCCCCCAAACAACCTCCCTTAAAGGGAAGGCGGAGGAAGGGCGGGGGGAGGAGGAAGGGGCGGGGGAAAAACGCGTCGGTGGGGGAGAAAAAGGACGCGGCGGGCTGTCGCTCCGTCTTCCCGGCGGCCCCGCCCTCCCGCACCGCTTCTCTTAAAGGGGAAGGCACCGGCCTGTTATATGCAATAATATAAAACGTACTAACTATACTATTCAGTATTATATTATAGCATATACAGTACTATAATAGACTGTACCATAAAATAAATATATTATAGCTATTATATGTATATTAGAATGGTACAATTATATAATTATAATTATAGTATATTTTTATACCTGTTATAATATAGATTAGACTAGAACTATTATAATATATACTATACTACAATATACTACACCATAATATAAATATATTATAGTTATTATATGTATATCGGTATATTAGTATAGTACAATATATATTATACTATCATATTATATAATTATAATTATAGTATATTTTTATACCTGTTATAATGTAGACTAGACTAGAACTATTATAATATATACTATACTACAATTTACTACACCATAATATAAATATATTATAACTATATGTATACAGTATTAGTATAGTACAATATATATTATACTATCGTTATACAATTATAATGACAGTACTGTATATTTTTATACCTGTTATAATGTAGAGTAGACTATGTATGTATGTATGTATGTATGTATGTATGTATGTATATTTGGATTTTTTTTTTCAGTCTCCAGGTATACCTCCAATCCATATGCCATAAATCATATCAAAATATGCATACTTTTGTACAGCTTTTATAGTGAGCCGCCCTGTGTCTTCAGAGGAGGGCAGCATATGAATCCAATTAATAAATAATAAATAAATAAATACACATTTCTATCTGATTTAACAACCGCAGTGATTCACTTAACATGCATGGCAAGAAAGTTGTCAAAATGGGGCAAACCCCACTTAAGGAATGCCTCGCTCAGCTTTTGTTAATAGAAATCTTTGGATATCAACTGTTGGACTTGGGAGGGGAGCTCTTTCCTCCTCTGCTGTTTTGGGGGCGACTTTTCCTTATATGATTTCTAGTTTCTCAACTGACACATTCTGACACCCAAATCTCAGCTGGGTTTTTCTTGCATTCTTTCTTCCTTCTTTCTGGATACTGAACAACCTGCCTCCATCCAATCAATCAATCAATCAATCAATCAATCATAGCCCACATCAGTCAATCAATTAGTTAACCAGTCAATCATTACCCACCTCAATCAAGTCAATCATAGGCTACATCAATCAATCACAACCCAACTCAATCAAATAAATCATAGCCCATGTCAATCAATCAAAACCCACCGCAATCAAATCAATAGCCCATATTAATCAATCAATCAATCAATCAATCACAACCCACCTCAATCAAATCAATCATAGCCCATGCCAATCAATCACAACCCACCTCAATCAAATCAATCATAGCCCATGCCAATCAACCAAAACCCACCTCAATCAATCAAAACCCACATCAATCAAATGAATCATAGCCCATGTCAATCAATTAAACCCCACTTCAATCAAGTCAGTCATAGCCCACCTCAATCAATCAAAGCAATCACCCACCTCAATTAAATCAATCATAGCCCATGTCAATCAATCAATCAGTCAATCAAAACCCACCTCAATCAAATGAATCATAGCCCATGTCAATCAATTAAACCCTACCTCAATCAAGTCAGTCATAGCCCACCTCAACAATCATGACCCACAATCAATCAATTCAATCAATCTCAACCTACCTCTATTCAATCAATCAATCATAACCCCCTTGAATCAATCAATTCAATCCATCCAACCAATATTTGAAGCACTTTACGAAACAAATCCACGTCAAGATTTTTTTTTTTAAGAAAAACACAATTTATTTAATGAAAAAAAAAAACCCCACAAGGAAGTGGTTGAGTGACAACAGAACCCTCCGAAAGATCAAATGCATTAAAACGCCAATGCGGCTACAAACCCAGAAATTATGAATATGGGTCGTTGGGGGAGGTCGGTGGGATGGAGGGAAGGAAAAACACCTTGAAATCTGCATTCCGAACGAATGGGGGGGGGGGAACCAGCAGAGTTACAAAAAAACAGAAAAGAAGAAGAAATATATATATATACAAAACTCATATTTATGTACAGTAGCTGAGAATGCAGACCACGTGGAAACCCCGATCGTTCAAAATCAAACGGATGTGCAAATTCGACACAGCGTGTACAAGAAAACACCGACGGTCTTCGAATGGTGTCACCGTAACAGTCAAGATGGGGGGGGGAGGGCTTGACGGTGAAGAAGCGAAGGGGGCGGGGACATTTTCGAGGTGGGAACGCGGAGATACCCGCACCCCAAAAACGAGGGGCCTTTTCGGTATGTGTGTGTGTTGAGCTCCTTTTGCAAGAACGAAAAAGAGACCTGGGGTCTCCATCGTACCAATCCCGCCTCGGACGTCCGAGTTCTCCACCGTTGTTCTCACGGTTCTTCCGAGCCAGGCAATCCGCGGCTCAGGCGCATGGATCCTGCACATCACCGTCTCCTTCCGACCCCCCAAACTTTGGGAAATTGGGGGAAGGAGACTTGGAGCAGGCGGGGTGGTTGGGATTCCATTCCTGTTTCCTCTGGCCTTTTTTCGTCCTCTCGTTTGTTTCTTTTCTCGCCAGATTTTGGCAAAGGGGATGCGCCAATCCTCTTTCCGAGCCCTTCTCCATCTCTGGAGCAGCAGGAATATTCAGAATTTGTGCTTAATTATATATAAAGTCCGCTAGCTCCAGAGGGAGGGATGGCGCGGCTTTGTCCTTTTGATGCGGAGGTGGTATTGCTACCGGTTTGGACGAACCGTTAGTACTAACTTGCGAGTAAGCTGGCCGATCCACCTGGATGTAACGCCGTCCTATTTAGCCACACTTTTTTGTGGTTGGGCGAAAGGAGGAATCTAAAGTCCGCTGGGCAAACTCTCAAACAGAAGGAGCCAAACTCAGGGCGGGAGTTTAAAAAAAATAGAATTACAAGGATCGTAGACACCGAGATTTAAACCAAGGAAATTAGATCCTCTCTAAGCTGGCTTGATCCCTCCAAGGGGATCTCGCTAACCGTACTTAAAAGTCTTGTTGCCGGTTGCATCTTTATATTATTCTCTCTTTTTTTTTTAACCTTTTAATTGGAAAACTGAATTTCGAGGAGTCGGAAACATTGGCCGGCAAGCTGCACAACCTGTTTGTGGGGTGCGGAGGGCAAAACGCACCCGGTGTGGGTGTTATCGAAGAGCTCCCTAGCGAGGGGAATCATTTATTTTATTGCTGATTCAGCAGAGATCGGAGAGGTCTGAGCTCGCTTATTAAAGGCGGGTGAGGAGGAAAGGAGGGACAATTAAGACGGCATCTGTTTATCCAGCGTCCGAGAATTCGCCTTTTTAGAGGAGTCGCCATAGCCGACCTCAACAATCATGACCCACAATCAATCAATCAATCTCAACCTACCCCTATTCAATCAACCCATCCATCATAACCCCCTTGAATCAATCAAAAGGACAGCGGGGGAATTAAAACGGATCGGAGCGAGATCGCGAAGATGATCCGCGCTGGATCAGTTCAGATTTACACCAGAGCTGTGTCCTTAAAATATATATATATATATTTTCTCTCCTCGGAGCACAGCTGGTAGAGTGATCCCTATTCTAAATTTTCGTTCTGCCTTCTCGCTGCAAAAATCCAATTTTCCGCTTTCCAAATCAAGGGGCTTTCGAATGAAGGAAAATCCAGCGGATTTCAAAATCGTGCGAATTCTACCCAGAGGGTTTGGGGTTTTTTTGCCAATCCTTGGTTTCTTTCCTTATTTAGGGGGTGGGGGGGGAAACGGGACAGGAATAAGTTTGGGATCCCATCTTGGAGATGCCGAACAAGAACGGTGGAGGAGGGGGAAAGAGGTTTGGATTTGAGGATTGGGGTCGCTTTTGCCGTGTGTATTATGGGATGCGCGGGGGACACTCCAGAGATGGCGGTTATCCTTCCCACCCCACTTTCCGTGGGATTATACCGATCTTCTCCATCGCTTTTCGTGGTTTGTAGAGACGGCGCTGGTCCGGTTGGGAGAGGAAAAGGCCGGTTTGTACGAGAAAGGAATATTCGTTCCGTTCTCCCCGCCGGGTGGAGTTACGGACGAGGGGTGTCCCTCCGCTAACAGCCCCCAGGGAGCTTTGTTGTGTTTGTGCTTCTAGAAAAGCCGAAAACGAGACAAAAACCGTTTGGGAAAGCGTCTCCCCGGATCGTCAGAGGATGGAACGGGAGGCGGCGGAGAAGACGACAAGTTTCCCACACAGATTACGAGTTCGCCAACAGGCTCTTACGGAAGACTCAGCTCAAGGAAGAGACATTGGTCCGCGGGTTCCGACGAGCGGACGGGAGACCCCCCTGGATTGACCAGAAGAATCGGTTCCCGAGTGGCGGCACGCTCAGCACAAAAATGAGAGGCCAGAGGCCCACGGCACGATGTGGCGGTACGCGTTATAAAAGCAGTTCAGCGGGCCGGGTCCCCGGCTGGATCAAAAAACAACGCCTCCCCCATTGTTTTTTGGGGAAGGGGGGTTGGCACCCACCGTCCACCCCTCCCTTTCCTTCCCCCCACCCCTCTCCAGCAAAGCCCGATCGAGACACAGGAAACGCGACACGGGTGAAGTGAACTCAGCGCAGCTCTCGGTTGGCGGATGGTTCGGATGGAGGTGGCGCGTGGCGCCGCGACGGAGCCAGGAGGGCGCCGGGGAAGGGCGTCCTGGCCGTAGACCCTTTCAGGCTGGCTTGTTGCCAAAAAGTCCCACGGGGAAGTGCTTGACATGGGTGGGCCACTGGGCGGCCAGCTGAAAGAACTTGATGTCGCTCCATTCCACTCCGTCGATGGAAACTACAAAACAACGGAAGAGGGGGGGGTTGTTGGTCAGTGGGTCAGGAGAACCCGTCTAAAACTGTACTTATATTGAGAGGGCCAGCTTAGACACGATGTTTATGTGTGCATGTGTGAAGGCTAGAAAGCAGGAGACTGGGAGTTCTAGTCCCACCTTCAGCATGAATGCCAGCCTGGTTACTTTGAGTCGATCACCAGGAGATGGGGAGTTCTAGTTCTATCTTAGGAATGAAATCTGACTGGGTGATTAGAGTCCAATCACCAGGAGATGGGGAGTTCTAGTTCTATCTTAGGAATGAAATCTGACTGGGTGATTAGAGTCCAATCACCAGGAGATGGGGAGTTCTAGTTCTATCTTAGGAATGAAATCTGACTGGGTGATTAGAGTCCAATCACCAGGAGATGGGGAGTTCTAGTTCTATCTTAGGAATGAAATATGACTGGGTGATTAGAGTCCAATCACCAGGAGATGGGGAGTTCTAGTTCTATCTTAGGAATGAAATATGACTGGATGATTAGAGTCCAATCACCAGGAGATGGGGAGTTCTAGTTCTATCTTAGGAATGAAATATGACTGGGTGATTAGAGTCCAATCACCAGGAGATGGGGAGTTCTAGTTCTATCTTAGGAATGAAATATGACTGGGTGATTAGAGTCCAATCACCAGGAGATGGGGAGTTCTAGTTCTATCTTAGGAATGAAATATGACTGGGTGATTAGAGTCCAATCACCAGGAGATGGGGAGTTCTAGTTCTATCTTAGGAATGAAATATGACTGGGTGATTAGAGTCCAATCACCAGGAGATGGGGAGTTCTAGTTCTATCTTAGGAATGAAATCTGACTGGGTGATTAGAGTCCAATCACCAGGAGATGGGGAGTTCTAGTTCTATCTTAGGAATGAAATCTGACTGGGTGATTAGAGTCCAATCACCAGGAGATGGGGAGTTCTAGTTCTATCTTAGGAATGAAATCTGACTGGGTGATTAGAGTCCAATCACCAGGAGATGGGGAGTTCTCGTTCTATCTTAGGAATGAAATCTGACTAGGTGATTAGGGTCCAATCACCAGGAGATGGGGAGTTCTAGTTCTATTTTAGGAATGAAATCTGACTGGGTGACTAGGGTCCAATCACCAGGAGATGGTCCTGCCTTAGGCGTGAAATGTGGTTGTGGGGAAAATAGGAGGCCCTCCACGATCTGCTCTATGTCTCCTCTGCTTGGAAATCCTTCTCCAGGGGGCTATCACAAGTCCCACTCACCCCCTCAAAGCCCCCCACCCACATCCCAACCTCGCCCAGGCCTCACCTTTCATCATGGTCTGTTGCTGTTTGGCCGAGCAGATGAGCCGGCTGATGCCGTCAATCATTTGGCTCTTGGAATCGACTTCTCTCTCTTTGGGTTTCTTGCTCAGGAAAATGGTGGGCACTAGGACGGAGGGAGAAAAGAGGAGACCACCCGTTGGGGACAACTCGGTGCTGCCGGAAAGCCACCAGAACAGATGATTCCTTTGGACAAAGGCCATGGGGGGGGGGGGGGGGCTAGTCCTCAAGGATCCTCCCGCACCTCATGAGATCCCACCAGATCTCTCTGCCCCGCTTCTCCAAGTGGAGAGAGAGAGAGAGAGGGGGAACCTTCCGTTCTCCATCCCCTACCCTTCTTGTTCTTCTCCTTGGTGACCACTGTCATCGCCATGGTCCCTGACGGCTGAGTCTCCCCGCTGTTGGGAAGCCGCGAGACGTGGACCGAGCGGAAGACGCTCTTCAGGGTGTTTTTGGAGCTGCTGTCCTTCTTCTCCCCTTCCTTCCTCTTCTCCGTGGGTTGAGACAGCCAGTAATCGACCTGCAGGCCGATCACATCGGTGTACGGGCTGCTGGGAGACCTGGGATCCGGGAGAAGGAGAAGAAGAGGAAGAGGGGGAGGAAGAGGAAGAAGAGGAGGAGGAAAAGAGGGAGAAGAGAAAAGAAGAAGAGGAGGAAGAGGAGGAGAAGAAGAGGAAGAAGAGGAAGAGGAAGGAGAAGAAGGAAGAGGCGGAGAAAGAAGAAGAAGACGAGAAGAGGAAGAAGAGAAGAGGAAGGAGGAGGAGGAAGAGGAAGAGTTTGAAGAGAAGAGGAATAAGGGAAGAAGAAGAGGAAAAGAAAGGAGGAGGAGGGGAAGAAGAAGGGGAAGAAGAAGGAAGAAAGAAGAACAACAGGAAGAGGAAGAAGAAGGAAGAAGAGAAGAGGAAGAAGACGAGGAAGAGAGGAGGAGGAAGAAGAGGAGAAGAGGAAGAAGAGAAGAAGAAGAGGCAGATAAGTCAATTTGGCACTGCCAGGCAGCCCCCCACCCCCTCAAAAACAAAACCAGACAGCAAGAGAAATGGAGGAGGAAGGCTCAAGCCGGCAGGGCAGGGGGCGGGGTGGGTTCGAAACCTCCAGAGACCCAAGGGCGGCCAAGCATGGGAGCAGCACTGAGGGTCACTTCCTGCCTGAGGAACAGGAGGCCCTTTTGCCAAGCGTGGGCGGGGCGGCAGGCGGCACTGACCTTGGGAGGTGGGGGGAAAGGAGGCTGCCTAGGGAAGGATCGGATAAGAGGGAGCCTAGCCCACAGCTGTATAACGGGCAGAGAAAGAGACTCAGAAAGGAGCCGCCGTAACTTCTCAGGCTGGAAGAGAGACAGCGGGAGACGCGCCCTTTCAGACCGGCTGGGTTGGCGGAAGGAAGCCTTACACATAAAGTAGAATTTAAGCCCATCCGGGTTGGCCTTGATCTTATTATTTTATTCGGCCTGGACTCTCCGGGAAGGCTTAGACCACAACGATGGCGAAGCTTTTCTCGGTTCGCGGGCCCAAAGGGGCGTGTGCCACACCACACACCCTTACCTCCCCGCCTCACATGTGCGCGACCACAACCCGGGCTGCCTTCCCGCGCATTCCAAAGCCCGGTAGTGGGGAAAAACGCTCAAACGGACAAACCGGAAGTTCAGGAAAATGTACTTCCGGTTTGCCGTTGTGCTGGTTTTTTTGCACTCCGGATGCTTCCGGGAAGCTTCCTTGAAGCCCTTGGAGGCCAAAATATCATCGGAAGTTCAGAAAACGTACTTCTGGTTTGTCGTTGTGCTGTTATTCTGCACTCCGGATGCTTCCGGGAAACTTTCTTGAAGCCCCGGAGGCAAGAAAAAATATCATCGGAAGTTCAAGAAAACGTACTTCCGTTTTGCCGTTGTGCTGTTTTTTTGCACTCCAGACGCTTCCGGGAAACTTCCCCGAACCCTCCGGGGCCACCTGCGCTGATTTTGCAGCCGTCTAGGTGGAGCCTCTCGACTCACAAACAGGAGACGGCAGGTTCGATCCTAGGTAGAGGCAGATAGTTCTCTCTCTCTGGGCACGGTGAGAGTATTATCTGCCGAACAAAACTCCGCAATGGCGTCGGGAGGAGCATCCGGCCAGTAAAATACTCTGCTCCTTATTCAGACTCCTCCACCTTGTAAGGGTTATTATTATTATTGTTGTTGTTGTTGTTGTTGTTGTTGTTGTTGTTGTTGTTATTATTATTATTATTATTATTATTATTATTATTTATTGGATTTGTATGCTGCCCCTCTCCGGTTGTTAATGGAGGGCTGAATGGATTATCTATGGGGCAGTGCCAGGGAATTGTTCCCTGTTCTGAAAGTCGGGGACGGTCCAACAGTCTTTCGCGGAGACTCGGAAGAAGAGAATGTCGTCGGCCCGCCAAAATCCCGGTGTCTCCTGAACTACTTACCCCACCACAGCCAAGCCGCTGGTCATCGAGGGGGAGGACGGAGGGGTGGCGCAGACGTCCTTGGCAAGGCCCGAAGTTGAAGGCGGAGAGGTGGAGGGGATGGTGAGGCTGATGACCGGGGAATCCTCCCCCTCACCTGCAGAAGGAAAGGAGAAAGGTGACCGTTTTGTCGCAGGGAGGCTGTGCACACTATAAAGCAGGTGGACGTCAATTCCCAGAATTCCCCGGCCGACACGAGCCCTCTTTTGACTCTGGGAAGCATGAAAGGCCGTTGCCGTCTCTTGTTTTTGCCCCCTGTTATCAAGATGGACCGGCTATTTGCGAGGCGGCCACGAATGCCATCGCAAGGAAATGGGGAGAGCGAGGAAGCCAGCGATATTTGGATACAAGGAGGACTTGGGTGAGGCCGTCTTGTAAAAAATAATAAAGGTGGGATAAAAATTGGCAAATAATAAAAAGAATGGAGTTGAAAGGGCAGGGAAGAGAATATAGAAAATAGAAAAGAAAGGAAAGGAAAGGAAAAGAAGGGAAAAGAAAAGAAAGGAAAGGAAAGGAAAAGAAAGGAAAGGAAAGGAAAAGAAAGGAAATGAAAGGAAAGAAAAGGAAAAGAAAGGAAAGGAAAAGAAAGGAAAGGAAAAGAAAGGAAAGGAAAGGAAAAGAAAGGAAAGGAAAAGAAAGGAAAGGAAAAGAAAGGAAAGGAAAAGAAAGGAAATGAAAGGAAAGAAAAGGAAAGGAAAAGAAAGGAAAGGAAAAGAAAGGAAAGAAAAAGAAAGGAAAGGAAATGAAATGAAAGGAAAGGAAAGGAAAAGAAAGGAAAGAAAAGGAAAGGAAAAGAAAGGAAAGGAAAAGAAAGGAAAGGAAAGAAAAGAAAAGGAAAAGAAAGGAAATGAAAGGAAAGGAAAAGAAAGGAAAGGAAAAGAAAGGAAAGGAAAAGAAAGGAAAGAAAAGGAAAGTAAAAGAAAGGAAAGAAAAAGAAAGGAAAGGAAAAGAAAAGAAAAGAAAGGAAAGGAAAAGAAAGGAAAGAAAAGGAAAGTAAAAGAAAGGAAAGGAAAGGAAAAGAAAAGAAAGGAAAGGAAAAGAAAGGAAAGGAAAAGAAAAGAAAGGAAAGGAAAAGAAAGGAAAGGAAAGAAAAGGAAAGTAAAAGAAAGGAAAGGAAAGGAAAGGAAAAGAAAAGAAAGGAAAGGAAAAGAAAGGAAAGGAAAAGAAAGAAAAGGAAAGTAAAAGAAAGGAAAGGAAAGGAAAGGAAAAGAAAGGAAAGGAAAAGAAAGGAAAGGAAAAGAAAGGAAAGGAAAGAAAAGGAAAGGAAAGAAAAGGAAAAGAAAGGAAAGGAAAAGAAAGGAAAGGAAAAGAAAGGAAAGGAAAAGAAAGGAAAGGAAAGGAAAAGAAAGGAAAGGAAAGGAAAAGAAAGGAAAAGAAAGGAAGAGAATACAGAAGAGAATATAGAAGAGAAGAGTATAGAATAAAATTTAGAGGGGGAAAAGAATAGAATATAAGAATATAGACTATAGACTATAGAGTGGACTGGACTGGACTAGAATAGAAAATAGAATGGAAAAGGAAAAGGGAAAGGAAAAGGAATAGAAGATGGAATAGGCAATTGAAGGGAACAGAAACAAAACAGAATACAGGAGAGCAAGAATTTTAATTTAAATCCGTACCTGCAGCTGCAGGTGAATCTTCAATGAGGCCCACCTTCACCACCTACAAGAGGAAGACAGAAAGCACCGACTGTGAACCCTTTCAAAACACAAACAAACCCCATCAGGTCGGCAGCCTGCGAGCGGGAGCCAAACCTTCCCAAGGGAGGACACTTAAACACACGCAGAAAGCCCGCAAGGGACTAGTCCTCAAGGATCCTCAGAGCGAAGGGAGGGTTAGAGAGGAGGGAGGGAGGGAGGATGGGTTAGACAGAGGGAGGATAACTTTTGAAACACCACAACTGGCTGCATGGCAAACTCAGAAACATTGGTCTCTTTTTATCCTTTTCCTGCAGCTATGAGCCTGGTCCTCATTGTTGCCCAAATGGACAATTTGGGGTGAAGTCCTCTTGTGTTGCTCCCGTGCGCAAGGCACAAGCTTTGGGGAAAAAACGATGCAGGTTTAAGGGGAAGGCAAGCGAGGAAGAGGAGGAGGAACATTTATTTTTCACTAAACCATAGCAACAACCTTAAAGACGGACATATGTTTTGGGGCTGTGTGTGTGTGTGTTTGTGTGCTGTGATACTAGGATAGCCCCCATCCTTTGCAATTTTTTTTCTCATTAAAAAAGAAAAAAAAGGAAGCTTCTGGAAACCCTCTGGGATTTGAGCCCTGCCAGAAATGTTCAATCGATGTTGCTTTCTCTCTCTCTCTCTCTTTGTTTTTTTCTTAAACGGTAATTATATATAGCTCTTTTTTTATTATTATTATTATGATGATGGCATTGACCGCGCTCGGTGCTTGTGTGCGAAGCGCTACCTGACCTTGGCTTGACTCGAGGGGTTTGTGCATCCGTCAATCAATAACTATAAATAACGATAAAACCAGAAGAAAGGCACTTTGGCGTCATGGGGGAGGGGCGGCCTAGCAGCCAGGAGACGGTGAGTTCTAGTCCCGCCTTAGGCATGAAAGTCAACTGAGTGACCTTGGGCCATTCACCAGGTGGCGTGAGTTCTAGTCCTGCCTAAGGCATAAAAGTCAACTGGGTGGCTCTGAGCCAATCACCAGGCGATGGTGAGTTCTAGTCCTACTTAAGGCATGAAAACTGGCTGGGTGACTTTGAGCCAAGCACCAGGATATGGTGAGTTCTAGTCCCGCCTTAAGCAGGAAAGTCGGCTGATTGACCTTGGGCCAATCACAAGGAGACTGGGAGTTCTAGTCCCGCCTTAAGCATGAAAGCCAGTTGAATGACTTTGGGCCAATCACAAGGAGACTGGGAGTTCTAGTCCCGCCTTAGGCATGAAAGCCAACTGAATGACTTTGGGCCAATCACAAGGAGACTGGGAGTTCTAGTCCCGCCTTAAGCACGAAAGCCAGTTGAGTGACTTTGGGCCAATCACCAGGAGACTGGGAGTTCTAGTCCCGCCTTAAGCACGAAAGCCAACTGAATGACTTTGGGCCAATCACCAGGAGACTGGGAGTTCTAGTCCCGCCTTAAGCATGAAAGCCAGTTGAGTGACTTTGGGCCAATCACCAGGAGACTGGGAGTTCTAGTCCCGTCTTAAGCACGAAAGCCAACTGAATGACTTTGGGCCAATCACCAGGAGACTGGGAGTTCTAGTCCCGTCTTAAGCACGAAAGCCAACTGAATGACTTTGGGCCAATCACCAGGAGGCAGGGAGTTCTAGCCCCGCCTAAGGCAAGGAAGCTGGCTGGTTGACTTTGGGCCGGTCCTCACCTTGCAGGGGTTTAGTTACTGTGGGGAAAACGGAAGGAATAATAGGTTTGCCCCCTTGATTTATTTATAAAAATAAATGAAGAAAAGCTATAAATGCATCAATTAAAAAAAAACAACCCACCTCTTTTCATGATTACCAGCTCCTCAAACTTGCAAACCAATTAGCTGAGCCAACCATTTGTTAACACCCAGGATTTACGGGAAGTGTAAAGAAGATGTTTTTGTGTGTATGTGTGTGTGTATGTGAATAACAGTGTATGATACCTTCCGATACAACCGGCGGGAATTGGCTCCTAATGGGATCCCTTTGGGCTCCTGCCAAGCCCTTGGCTTAGAGAGTTAAAATTAATTCCAAGCTCAATTATATCTTGTCTCCTAATTGAGGCACTTTTGGGCTTCAGCCACAACTATTGCTACTAATTTTTTCTCATTGCTCCTATCACCCATCTCCTCCCACTTAGGACTGTTAAGATTTTTATTAATGTTGTTTCCTGATTGCTCATTTGACCCCTATGACAATCCTTAAGTTCTGGACCTCGTGATTCTTGACAAATGTATATTTTACTTTTATGTAACACTGAGAGCATCTGCACCAAAGACAAATTCCTTGTGTGGTCATTCACACTTGGCTAATAAAGAATTCTATTCTATTCTATTCAATAATAATAATAATAATAAATTTATTGTCATTGTCAAAGCAACGAATTGTCATTGGCAACGAAAGTCGTGTGACACCCACGATACATAAAAACAGAATAGGTAAATTTAAAAATAGAATAAAAAATGGAATAAAATGTCCCACCCACTACAAAATTCCCCACCCTGAACCACTCAACCGTCTACATGACAGACCGAGTAATATTGTCCAACAGTTCTATTCTAATCCATTCCATTCTTGACAAATGCCCCCTATGTACACTGATAGCATTTGCACCAAAGACAAATTCCTCGTGTGTCCAATCACACTTGGCCAATAAAGAATTCTATTCTATTCTATTCTATTCTATTCCATTCCTGACAAATGTCTCTTTTTCTTTAATGTACACTGAGAGCATTTGCACCAAAGACAAATTCCTCGTGTGTCCAATCACACTTGGCCAATAAAGAATTCTATTCTATTCTATTCCATTCCTGACAAATGTCTCTTTTTCTTTTATGTACACTGAGAGCATTTGCACCAAAGACAAATTCCTCGTGTGTCCAATCACACTTGGCCAATAAAGAATTCTATTCTATTCTATTCCATTCCTGACAAATGTCTCTTTTTCTTTTATGTACACTGAGAGCATTTGCACCAAAGACAAATTCCTCGTGTGTCCAATCACACTTGGCCAATAAAGAATTCTATTCTATTCTATTCCATTCCTGACAAATGTCTCTTTTTCTTTTATGTACACTGAGAGCATTTGCACCAAAGACAAATTCCTCGTGTGTCCAATCACACTTGGCCAATAAAGAATTCTATTCTATTCTATTCCATTCCTGACAAATGTCTCTTTTTCTTTTATGTACACTGAGAGCATTTGCACCAAAGACAAATTCCTCGTGTGTCCAATCACACTTGGCCAATAAAGAATTCTATTCTATTCTATTCCATTCCTGACAAATGTCTCTTTTTCTTTTATGTACACTGAGAGCATTTGCACCAAAGACAAATTCCTCGTGTGTCCAATCACACTTGGCCAATAAAGAATTCTATTCTATTCTATTCCATTCCTGACAAATGTCTCTTTTTCTTTTATGTACACTGAGAGCATTTGCACCAAAGACAAATTCCTCGTGTGTCCAATCACACTTGGCCAATAAAGAATTCTATTCTATTCTATTCTATTCCATTCCTGACAAATGTCTCTTTTTCTTTTATGTACACTGATAGCATTTGCACCAAAGACAAATTCCTCGTGTGTCCAATCACACTTGGCCAATAAAGAATTCTATTCTATTCTATTCCATTCCTGACAAATGTCTCTTTTTCTTTTATGTACACTGAGAGCATTTGCACCAAAGACAAATTCCTCGTGTGTCCAATCACACTTGGCCAATAAAGAATTCTATTCTATTCTATTCTATTCTATTCCATTCCTGACAAATGTCTCTTTTTCTTTTATGTACACTGATAGCATTTGCACCAAAGACAAATTCCTCGTGTGTCCAATCACACTTGGCCAATAAAGAATTCTATTCTATTCTATTCCATTCCTGACAAATGTCTCTTTTTCTTTTATGTACACTGAGAGCATTTGCACCAAAGACAAATTCCTCGTGTGTCCAATCACACTTGGCCAATAAAGAATTCTATTCTATTCTATTCTATTCCATTCCTGACAAATGTCTCTTTTTCTTTTATGTACACTGAGAGCATTTGCACCAAAGACAAATTCCTCGTGTGTCCAATCACACTTGGCCAATAAAGAATTCTATTCTATTCTATTCCATTCCTGACAAATGTCTCTTTTTCTTTTATGTACACTGAGAGCATTTGCACCAAAGACAAATTCCTCGTGTGTCCAATCACACTTGGCCAATAAAGAATTCTATTCTATTCTATTCCATTCCTGACAAATGTCTCTTTTTCTTTTATGTACACTGAGAGCATTTGCACCAAAGACAAATTCCTCGTGTGTCCAATCACACTTGGCCAATAAAGAATTCTATTCTATTCTATTCTATTCTATTCCATTCCTGACAAATGTCTCTTTTTCTTTAATGTACACTGAGAGCATTTGCACCAAAGACAAATTCCTCGTGTGTCCAATCACACTTGGCCAATAAAGAATTCTATTCTATTCTATTCCATTCCATTCCTGACAAATGTCTCTTTTTCTTTTATGTACACTGAGAGCATTTGCACCAAAGACAAATTCCTCGTGTGTCCAATCACACTTGGCCAATAAAGAATTCTATTCTATTCTATTCCATTCCTGACAAATGTCTCTTTTTCTTTTATGTACACTGAGAGCATTTGCACCAAAGACAAATTCCTCGTGTGTCCAATCACACTTGGCCAATAAAGAATTCTATTCTATTCCATTCCATTCCTGACAAATGTCTCTTTTTCTTTTATGTACACTGAGAGCATTTGCACCAAAGACAAATTCCTCGTGTGTCCAATCACACTTGGCCAATAAAGAATTCTATTCTATTCTATTCCATTCCTGACAAATGTCTCTTTTTCTTTTATGTACACTGAGAGCATTTGCACCAAAGACAAATTCCTCGTGTGTCCAATCACACTTGGCCAATAAAGAATTCTATTCTATTCTATTCTATTCTATTCCATTCCTGACAAATGTCTCTTTTTCTTTAATGTACACTGAGAGCATTTGCACCAAAGACAAATTCCTCGTGTGTCCAATCACACTTGGCCAATAAAGAATTCTATTCTATTCTATTCTATTCTATTCCATTCCTGACAAATGTCTCTTTTTCTTTAATGTACACTGAGAGCATTTGCACCAAAGACAAATTCCTCGTGTGTCCAATCACACTTGGCCAATAAAGAATTCTATTCTATTCTATTCCATTCCTGACAAATGTCTCTTTTTCTTTTATGTACACTGAGAGCATTTGCACCAAAGACAAATTCCTCGTGTGTCCAATCACACTTGGCCAATAAAGAATTCTATTCTATTCCATTCCATTCCTGACAAATGTCTCTTTTTCTTTTATGTACACTGAGAGCATTTGCACCAAAGACAAATTCCTCGTGTGTCCAATCACACTTGGCCAATAAAGAATTCTATTCTATTCTATTCCATTCCATTCCTGACAAATGTCTCTTTTTCTTTTATGTACACTGAGAGCATTTGCACCAAAGACAAATTCCTCGTGTGTCCAATCACACTTGGCCAATAAAGAATTCTATTCTATTCTATTCCATTCCTGACAAATGTCTCTTTTTCTTTTATGTACACTGAGAGCATTTGCACCAAAGACAAATTCCTCGTGTGTCCAATCACACTTGGCCAATAAAGAATTCTATTCTATTCTATTCCATTCCTGACAAATGTCTCTTTTTCTTTTATGTACACTGAGAGCATTTGCACCAAAGACAAATTCCTCGTGTGTCCAATCACACTTGGCCAATAAAAATTTCTATTCTATTCTTTTTTTAAAAAAAACCCACCTTCCCATTCAACATCCGCCTTGGCGAAGCGAGCGAGCAGGTGTTAGCCGAGAGTATACCCAGTATACCCAGCCGTCTCTTCCCCTCCTCCTCCTCCTCCTCTTCCCCCCCACCTGTTTACACCTGGGCAAACGAAGCCCGCCAGAAATCTTAAGATGTTTTCCAAATAGCCAAAGATCTTCAAACCGTCTTACCCCAATGAAAGGGATGAACTTCTGATAGGAATCTTCATCTTGGCTGCAGAGAAGGGGGAAAAAAGGAAAAGGAAGAAGTGGTTATTTTTAATTTAATTTAATTACTTAGATTTTTATTTTGACGATAAATGGCGGTTGTACATCCGGTTTTCGAGTAACCCTATAAGTAAGTAAGTAAGTAAGTAAGTCAGTCAGTCAGTCAGGCAGGCAGGCAGGAAGGAAGGAAGGAAGGAAGGCAAGCAGGAAGGAAGGGGAAGAAGGAAGGAAGGAAGGAAGGAAGGGGAAGAAGGAAGGAAGGGGAAGAAGGAAGAAAGGAAAAAAGGAAGGCAGGAAGGAAAAAAGGAAGGCAAGGAAGGAAGGAAGGAAGGAAGGAAGGCAAGCAGGAAGGAAGGGGAAGAAGGAAGGAAGGCAAGCAGGAAGGAAGGAAGGGGAAGAAGGAAGGAAGGAAGGAAAAAAGGAAGGCAAGGAAGGAAGGAAGGAAGGAAGGAAGATGGAAGGGAAGGAGGAAAGACAATGGAAGGAAGGAAGAATGATGGAGGAAGGAAAGAAAGGAGGAGGGAGGGAGGGAGAGAAGGAGAAAAAATGGATCTCAATGTCCTCCTAGCATCTAAACAGCAGGAAACCTTAGCTGAGTTTTCCCTCCTTGATCCTTCCATTCTGTGTCGCCCATCACCAGTCGAGGCCTTGCCTTGCCAAGCCGTGTTGAATGCCTGGGGGGCCCTTAGAAGACCACCCTCTGCTTCTTTTCCACGAGTTACAGAGTGGGTCACGATCTGATTGACGGACAGGATCCCGCTTCATCCCACGGGCTACCTTTGGCTCGCCCTGTCCATTTATTTATTCAGCTTACGGGAAGAGAGGCGCCTGGCCAGCACTTACAATTTGTGTTTGCAGGTCAGCATGGCCTCCGCTACGGGCAGCTGGTGAGTGACGTTGGCTCCGTTTACGTACTGGGTGATCCGGCCCACCACATCCAGCGGTTCTGGGGAAGATTAAAACGGGTCAGGCGGGGTTGAAAAGGAAAATATCCTTGAAACCAGAACTATTCCTTCTCGGAATAATTAGACAGGAATTTACCAAGAACGATAGACGCTTAATATTACACATAACGAGACAGCGGCAAGAATAATATACGAGTCTGCGGAGAGGGGCAGCATACAAATCTAAATAATAAATAAATAAATAATAAAATCTTGGAAGCAGGAATCCACCCCAACAATGTATAATTTGATAGCCAAAATCTACGAGGTAGTAGAAATGACTAAACTAACACATGAACTACAGGACAAGGACATGGGGGACTTTTATAAAACTTGGGACAGATGGTATATCTGGATTGCAAAAAAAACAATTTAAAATGAAAGGAAATTTGGGGACTTAAAAATTAAATTCAGAGAGAAAAATTAAATTGATATTAAGAAAAAATGTTAACAATACAAAGCGTTACTATGCCATTGAGAAAATGAAATAAAATGGATACACTAACAAGAAAACCAAAAGGTTGTATATATATGTAATATATATGTAATGACTATTAAAAGGAAGATATTCCTTTTATATATAAGCTGCAAACCAAGCACACCACTTTTTAGGTGGTGTAGACACTAAGCTATGATACCAAATATTCCATGTATAAAGTAAGATGCCTTGTTTCTTTTTTTATTTGTATGTTGTGTATATATTATTATTTTGTTGTCTTTTGTTATCTTTCTGTTTTAATGTATATATTTAATAAAGTCTTTTTCAAAAAAAATATTATTATTTTTTAAAAAGAAAAGGAAAACCGGAGCCTCTATATTCCAGGGGTGAAACGCTAGCGGTTCGGCCCAGTTCGTACTGGTAGCGGCTCTGTCCACCCGCCACAATTTTTTGTTTTTTAATTTTTAAATTTAAATTTAATTTTAATTCGACTTCTATGCCGCCCAGTCCCGAAAGACTCTGCATATGCGCAAAGCATGCAGCTTCCGAACCTCAAGTAAATTTCACCGCTGCTCTGTTTCCCTTCCGGGTCACAGCCAAGGCTATTGCGGTGGGAGGTAGTGAGGAGGGGGATTCTCCCAAAAGGAGGGGGAAATCTCAGCATTTCAGCTTGTTACAGGTTTGTGGGAGGTTTTTTTCTCCAGATCAGAGAGTAAAAGGGACGTTGAGAGCAAAGTTGGAGCTAATAAAGGGACTCGTATTTGTGGTGGTTGGCTATGGCCCAGCTCCTGCCCCAAGGACTGTGGATGTGGGGGAGACATCCACATGCTGCAGGCCTGTTTTGCCCCCCTCCCCCCCCGGTGGAATCTGCTGATGAAGGCTCCTCTGACCAAGAAGACATGAGTGACAGGGAGGAGGAGAGTGGGGCAGACAGCTCAGAAAGAGATCAATTATCTAGCTCCTCCTTGGATTCGGAACAAGAGTTAATGATACAGCCACGCATGCGGAGAGCGATGCATAGGCAGCAACAACTGAGAGATTATTATCAAAGAAAATGAGGCCACCTGTGGTTGGGTGGGGCTGGGGTCATTAGTGAAGCTGCTATAAAGAGCAGCCTGTGGGTTTGGCCATTGTGGAGGATTATCTGATCGTTGTGTTTCGTGACTGCTTTACTGACTTTGACCTTTGTGTGCTGATTTTTCCCCGCTTGGAAACTAAACCAGAGCCAAGTGTGTTTCACTTTGTGAAAGAAGAAGGACTGTGAATTGCCTCCCAGCTGCAAGCTAAGTATCACAGAACTGATAAGGGACTTGTACAAATTACCAGTTTGTTTGGAGACGAGGGCTCTTTGCTATCCCAAAAGAGGGCTTGGGTTAAGGGACTTTTCGTTATAAAGAACATTGTTTTGAATTTTCAAACGTGTGTGTGTCTGAAATTTGTACCTGTGAATTTTTGGGAGGAGTCTACCAGAGAGCCCGACAGAACAGGACTTATTCTCTGGCTGTGTTGCCTTTGTGCTATGCCCTGGGTCATCACAGATGGCTCCGTTGACTCTCAATTGACCCCAATTCAGAAAATTTACCCGATTTTCATTGGATTGTGGGCAGTCCTCGTTTAGTGACCACAGTTGGGACCAGCAGCTTAGCAGTTAAGCAAAGCAATGGCTAAGGGAAAGTTTGCAACTGCTATTACGTGTGAGAGAAGGAGGGTGAAGACAGCCTCTCGCCCAATGGTTCCCTGAGGACAGGAAGTTCTCGACTTATGACCACAATTGAGGCCGACACTTCCGCTGCCCCAGTTGTTACAGGAATTCCCCGCAATTTATTTATTTATTTATTTATTATTTAGATTTGTATGCCGCCCCTCTCCGCAGACTCGGGGCGGCTCACAACAAAGTGAAAAAAACAATCTACAACAAATCTAAATTACTGTTTAAAAATATTTAAAAGACCCCATTTTCTAAACACACATACATACAAACAAACATACCATTCATAAATTGTATCTGCCCGGGGGAGATGTTTCAGTTCCCCCATGCCTGACGACAGAGGTGGGTCTTAAGGAGCTTACAAAAGGCAAGGAAAGTAGGGGCAGTTCTAATCTCCGGGGATGAATCTCAACAAAGTGTTGGTTATGACCTTTAAAGCCCTTCATGGCATTGGACCAGAATACTTCCGGAACCGCCTGCTACCGCATGAATCCCAGCGATGGATAAGGTCCCACAGAGTTGGCCTTCTCTGGGTCCCGTCGACTAAACAATGTCATCTGGCGGGCCCCAGGGGAAGAGCCTTCTCTGTGGCGGCCCCGGCCCTCTGGAATCAACTCCCCCCCGGAGATTAGAACTGTCCCCACCCTTCTTGTCTTTCGTAAATTACTCAAGACCCACCTTTACTGCCAGGCATGGGGGAGTTGAGACACCTTCCCCCAGGCTTTTTATATTTATGTTTGGTATGTATGTGTTGTTTGGTTTTTTAAATATGATAGGGTTTTATATGCTTCTTTTTAATATTAGATTTGTTCCGCCATAATATTGTTTTTACTATTGTTGTGAGCCGCCCCGAGTCTCCGGAGAGGGGCGGCATACAAATCTAATTAATAATCATAATAATAATCATAATAATAATCATAATAATAATCATAATAATCATCATCATCATAACAACAACAACAACATGTCCCGTACGTCGAGGATGAGCTGTCTAAAAATTTACTGTATGACAAAAGCTCTCCACACAAGAATCTGAACTACTCGTGGTCAAAGCAAAAGGGTGGTGGATAAGAATTCAAGGTGGGCTGGACTTTGATCTCTTATGAGCACAAAGGGATTCGAGACTGATGAGACACTTGACGCCTCCCACAGCTTCAGCCATGTTTTTATTTCCCGAAACTGGTTGAATCAGGACGGTTGCATCACACGCTGGACACACCACGAAGGGGGGGAAAGGTCTCAATAAATCACGTGACAATGTGAGTTTGACACCTCTGGGTTAATTGATCTTACATCCTGCCTTGGAGTCTCCAAATCACCCCCCAACTAGGACAGAGGGAGGCAAGCAAATCATTTCGGAGGTCTTCCTATGCCGAATCTGACTCAAATATCCCCCGGAACAAGAATCCAGGTAGAGAGTGAGACTGGAGCGAAAGGGATGAAGAAGAGATTTGGGGAAAGAGAAGAGCGGAGCATCTTCTTACCTATGGCAGGTGGTTCAGTTTTGCTGAAGAGGTCACGCCAAGAGGTGTCTAAAAACATATTGCTGTACCGGCTGTCCACGGAGCCCATGTATTTCGCGACCGGATGAGATCCTGACGGAGAAACACAAGGAAGTTGATCAGCATGGGGGGAAAAAACCCGGAAGAAATGCAAGGTTATTTCTTGATCAAAATACAATAAAATTTCTTGATCAAAGTGGAAAGGCCGAAACAGACCAGGGCGGCCAGTGATTGTTTTGAATGCCCATTTAATGTTTCCAAATGTAAAATAATGCACTTGGGGAAAAGGAATCCTCAATCTGAGTATTGCATTGGCAGTTCTGTGTTAGCAAATACTTCAGAAGGGAAGGATTTAGGGGTCGTGATTTCTGACAGTCTCCAAATGGGTGAGCAGTGCAGTCAGGTGGTAGGGAAAGCAAGTAGGATGCTTGGCTGCCTAGCTAGAGGTATCACAAGCAGGAAGAGGGAGATTATGATCCCGCTGTATAGAGCGCTGGTGAGACCCCATTTGGAATACTGTGTTCAGTTCTGGAGACCTCACCTACAAAAAGAGATTGACAAAATTGAAGGGGTCCAAAGACGGGCTACAAGAATGGTGGAAGGTCTTAAGCATAAAACGTATCAGGAAAGACTTCATGGACTCCGTCTGTATAGTCTGGAGGACAGAAGGAAAAGGGGGGACATGATCGAAACACTTAAATATATTAAAGGGTTAAATAAGATCCAGGAGGGAAGTGTTTTTAATAGGAAAGTGAACACAAGAACAAGGGGGCACAATCTGAAGTTAGTTGGGGGAAAGATCAAAAGCAACATGTGAAAATATTATTTCACTGAAAGAGTAGTAGATCCTTGGAACAAACTTCCAGCAGACGTGGTAGATAAATCCACAGTAACTGAATTTAAACATGCCTGGGATAAACATAGATCCATCCTAAGATAAAATACAGAAAATAGTATAAGGGCAGACTAGATGGACCATGAGGTCTTTTTCTGCCGTCAGACTTTCTTTCTTTCTTTCTTTCTTTCTTTCTTTCTTTCTTTCTTTCTTTCTTTCTTTCTTTATTTATTAATTACTTAGATTTGTATGCCGCCCCTCTCCGAAGACTCTATGTTTCTAAGTTCATTTGATTGTTTTTAATATAGTGGGATCTTAGCCTATAGTTTTAATTAATTAGATTTGTGTACACATTGTTTTATATTGTACCCCGTGAGTTGCCCCAAGTCTTCGGCAAAGGGTGGCATGCAAGTCTAATTAATAATAATAATAATAATAATAATAATAATAATAATAATAACAACAACAACAACAACAGCAGCAACAACAACAACAACAACAATAAAACAACAATAACAATAGTAATAATAATGCTGACAGTCCTCATTTAGCGACCATCTGGTTTTGCAGCAGTTCTACAACAGTGATTGATTGATTGATTGATTGATTGATTGATTGAGTGAGTGAGTTAGTTATTGCATTTGTATGCCCCCCCTCTCCGCAGACTCGGGGCGGCTAGCAGCAGTGATAAAAAACAGCATGTAACAATCCAATACTAAAATACGTAAAAACCATTATTATAAAACCTAGCATACATACAAACATACCATGCGTAAATTGTAAGGCCTAGGGGGAAAGAGTATCTCAGTTCCCCCATGCCTGACGGCAAAGGTGGGTTTTAAGAAGCTTACGAAAGGCAAGGAGGGTGGGGGAAATTCTAATCTCGGGGGGGAGTTGGTTCCAAAGGGCCGGGGCCGCCACAGAGAAGGCTCTTCCCCTGGGTCCCACCAAACGACAAATTAAAAGTAATTTGCCACCAAGCCTTGCATTTTAAAAGCTTTGTGGTTCCGTAAAGCTTGGCTTGGATTGTAAACCTAGTTCAAGCTTCACTTAGCTAAGCTGCTGGTCCCAACCGTGGTCACTAAATGAGGACTGCCAACAATCTGATTAAAAAAATCAGGTAATTTTTCTGAATTGGGGGGTCAACTGAGAGTCAATGGAGCCACCTGTGATGATCCAGGACATGGCAGAAAGCAAACCAGCCAAGAAAATAAGTATGAATCCCTTTATTAGCTCCAACTTTTTCCCCAACGTCCTTTTTACTCTCCGGTCTAAATGAACTGTTATTTTATTTTGATGATCGGCTGCCTCGGAGAAACAGCAGATCCAAGACACGGTTTAGAGAGATAATAATTTAATAATAATAATAATTTATTAGATTTGTATGCCGCCCCTCTCCGAAGACTCGGGGCGGCTCACAACAACGATAAAAAACAATATTATACTGGCACAAATCTAATATTAAAAAAAACTAAAAACCCAAACAGCACATACATACCAAACATAAATTATAAAGAGCCTGGGGGAAAGGTGTCTCAAATCCCCCATGCCTGGCGGTATAGGTGGGTCTTGAGTAGTTTACGGAAGACAAGGAGGGTGGGAGCAGTTCTAATCTCCGAGGGGGAGTTGATTCCAGAGGGCCGGGGCCGCCACAGAGAAGGCTCTTCCCCTGGGGCCCGCCAGACGACATTGTTTAGTCGACGGGACCCAGAGAAGGCCAACCCTGTGGGACCTTATCGGCCGCTGGGATTCGTGCAGTAGCAGGCGGTTCCGGAGATGATGTTTATAATCCACCTGATTGCGATCTTAGCAACTACAGTCCGGTAATTCTGTTACCTAGAGCAGTGGTTTTCAACCTTTTTTGAGCCGTGGCACATTTTTTACATTTACAAAACCATGGGGCACATTTTTTTTGGGGGGGGGGGGGGCTAAAAAAAGTTTGGACAAAAAAATCCTCTCTCTCTCTTCCTCCCTTTCGCTCTATTTCTCTCTCCCTCCCTCTTTCTCTCCCTCCCTATTTTTCTCTCTCTCTCTCCATCCGTCTTTCTTTCTTCCTTCTTTCCACTTTTTTGCTCTCTTTCTCTCTCCCTCCCTCCCTCCCTCTGTCTTTCTCTCTCCCACCTTCCCTCCCTCTCTTTCTCTCTCTCTTTCTTTCTCTTGCTCTCTCTCTCTTGCTTTCTTTCTCTCTTGTTCTCTCTCTCTCTCTTGCTTTCTTTCTCTCTCTCTTGTTCTCTTTCTCTCTCTCTCTTGCTTTCTCTCTCTTGTTTTCTTTTTCTCTCTCTTGCTTGCTTTCTCTCCCTCTTGCTCTCTTTCTCTCTCTCGCTTTCTTTCTCTCTCTCTCGTTTTCTTTCTCTCTCTGAGCTTCGCGGCACACCTGACTGTGTCTCACGGCACACTGGTTGAAAAACACTGACCTAGAGGGATGATAAGGAACCTCATGTGGTTGAGCCAGTCCGACGTCTTGTTGGCCAGCTGCTTGACGAAAAACCTCAAAATGGCACTCAGGTAGCTTTGGCCCCCGACGGACACCACCTTCACGGGACGCGGCATGGAGGAATTGCAATTGCAGCTGTGGAGAGGAAAGGAAAATTAAAATGGGCAGGTGGGTTTCAGGAGTCGGGGGGCCTGGCTTGGCATTTGGGGGGGGGGAATGCTGGGGGCCCCTCTTGATTTAAAGACCCTCCTGTATGGCGAGAATGCAGCGTGATGCAATGTCCCACAGTGTGTCAAGGGAAGGCATTGGCAGGTGTCCGTGGCTATATTTTTAGGGTTGCAATGAAGAGGCAGGAAAACCCACTCCCACACTTTTGAAATGGGCAAATTGGGAAGCCACGGACCTCCAACAAACTACATCCTGGGGTTTTTTCCCCCCCCTTTGGCTTATTCGAGGCAGCCAAAAAAGGCTCCAACAGAAATTTATTAAAGGTTTCAGAGGGTGTCTTAAGCAAGCAACCATTGAGTTTGTGAGGATTGGCCACTAGAGGGGACTATGAAGCTGAAAGAAGGAACACAAATACCAATGTGATAGAGAATGATAGACAGATAATGAGAATGATAGAGATAGATAGATAGATGGATGGATGGATGGGTGATAGATAGATAGATAGATAGATAGATAGATAGATAGATAGATGATAGATAGATATGATTGATAGATAGATAGATAGATAGATAGATGATAGATAGATATGATAGATAGATGATAGATAGATATGATAGATAGATAAATAGATAGATGATAGATAGATAGATAGATAGAGATAGATAGATAGATAGATAGATGATAGATAGATAGATAGAGATAGATAGATAGATAGATGATAGATAGATAGATAGATGATAGATAGAGATAGATAGATAGATAGATAGATTAGATAGATAGATAGATTAGATAGATAGATAGATAGATAGATAGATAGATAGATAGATAGATAGATAGGTTAGATAGATAGATAGATAGATAGATAGATAGACAGACAGACAGACAGACAGACAGACAGACAGACAGATAGGTGATAGATAGATAGATAGATAGATAGATAGACAGACAGACAGACAGACAGATAGGTGATAGATAGATAGATAGATAGATAGATAGATAGATAGATAGATAGACAGACAGACAGACAGACAGACAGACAGACAGATAGATGCTAGATAGATAGATAGATAGATAGATAGATAGATAGATAGAGATAGAGATGGATGAGAGAGATTAGATAGATAGACAAACAGATAATGAGAATGATAGAAATAGGTATTTAGATAGAAGGATAGATAGACAGAATGAGAATGAGATAGACAGATAGGTAGGTATTTAGGTAGATATGTGGATGGATGGATGGATGGATGGATGGATGGATGGGTGGATGGATGGATGGATGGACAGATGGACGGACAAAAAGACAGACAGATTGACTGATGAGGGGGATGGTCCATGGTCCAGCCACTCTTTGTAATAGAGAGAACCTCCAATCAGGACCAGGATCTTACAACCTATCAACCCTCTTTCCAAAAACCTGCCCATCGTGAGACAAGCACAAGCGACCGATCCGAGGGCGGTGAACTCACTATCTCTGGATCCGGGTGAGGAGAGCCGAGAGGACGGCTTGCACTTCGACAGTGGAGCAGGTGCAAACCACGGGTTTCTTTTGATCATGGAGGAGTTCGGCTACGTACTAGAAACAAAGGCAAGGATGCAGTCAGACCAGGCCGGGACAGAGCTTTTGGCTGATATAGTTGCTGAATTGGGCTCTGGCAAAAGTCATGAAATCATAATTTCTCAAATCACCACCGTCTGGGTTGTCGTAAACAAGATACAGGGAGAACCGGAGACTTACCTGGCCTTGCCAGTCCACGGCGTTCACCAGAATCACGTTTTCGGGCAGTGCGGCCTCCGACACAAGGATCTGATTCAATTGGTCATAAACAACCTTGCGAGGAATCTGGGCAGAGAAAAATCAGGCAGGTTTTGAAGGTAGTCCAGGCAAGCATCACTAGGAGTACCAAATGTGACTTTTGGGTAAGATTTTAACGTAACCTTCATCAAATGGGAACCTGAAGGTTGTTGTAAGTTGCTGTCTGAATGCTCCAGAAGAATAGACAATCAAGAAAAGCTGCTCCAGAGGATACTCTCTTAACATTCTACTCAACAAGTCAACTCAACTCAATACAAGGCAAGTTTAGCCAACTCAATTCAACTAAACTCAATGAAAGGCAATGCAACTCAACTCAATGTCAACTCAACTCAACTCAACCGTTACCTCAGCTCAATGCATGGCAAGTTAAACCAACTCAACTCAATGAAAGGCAAGTCAACTCAACACAACTCAGCAAGTCAACCCAATGCAAGATAAGTTAAGCAACTCAATCCAATATAACTCAATGAAAGCCAAGGCAACTCAACTCAACAAGGCAAGTTTAGCCAACTCAGTTCAACTCAACGAAAGGCAATGCAACTCAACTCAATGTCAACTCAACTCAACCGTCAACTCAGCTCAATGCACGGCAAGTTAAACCAACTCAACTCAATGAAAGACAAAGCAACTCAACTCAGCTCAACTCAGCAAGTCAACTCAACTTAATGCAAGGCAAGTTAAGCCAACTCAATACAAGTCGATTCAATTCAACTCAACAAGTCAAGTCCAGTCAACTCATCAACTCAGCTCAAAGCAAGGCAAGTTAAGCCAACTGAATTCAACTCAATGAAAGTCAAGGCAACTCAACTCAATTCATTCAAAAGCAAATCAACTCAGCTCAATGCAAGGTAAGTTAAGCAACTCAATCCAATACAACTCAACTCAATGAAAGCCAAGTCAACTCAACTCAACAAGTCAACTCAACTCAAGACAAGACAAGCCATCTCAACTCAACGAAGGTCAACTCAATGCAAGGCAAGCTAAACCAACTCAACTCCACGAAAAGCAAGGCACTACTCAATTCCAGACCCACTCATCAGATACGGAAGAACATTACCAGGGATGTACAGCCCAGCCCAGTATATTCTCCACCCCATTCTTACTCCAAGTGAAAGTTGCTTCAAAAGAGGACATTAATTCGGTTCCTCCCATCAGCATCCCTTCACCTCAAATCCGCTGAAGGGGGAACTGAGCTACGCTAAGGGGCATCGTGCTCGTAGCTCACCTGTGTACTGTGACATAAATCCGGGGATCTTTCACTGTCGGAGCTATTGGTCCTTTCGCTCAGCGGCTTGGAGAGCTGACGTTCCTTGAGCGGGGTGCTGCGTTTCTGACGGGGTGTGTGGACGTTGCTGTCCATTTTGCTGTCGCCGAGAGAAGAGACACGTTAAGTAAACGCCACAGCTGGAGGGATAATCAAAGCGACGCCACAACTGGTGTTCTGATGTTGCTCCTACTGAGATTGAGCGGGTGGCTTCATTGGAAGGTCGGGAAGAACAGGCCCAACCAGGCCAGGGCCTTTCAGGATTGGGACGGGTTGTCGGCAGTGGGGCAGGATGACCAAGAGAGGTTAAGCAGTGAACATGAAAGACAGAGATCAGGTGGAGAACAAGGACCACCTCCTCCTGATCCGCGAGCACAGAGAGTGGAGAGAAGGCTTAAATAAGGCCCAGGAGGGAAGTGTTTTTAATAGGAAAGTGAACACAAAAACGAGGGGACACAGTCCGAAGTTAGTTGGGGGAAAGATCAAAAGCAACATGAGAAAATATTATTTTACTGAAAGAGCAGTAGATGCTTGGAACAAACTTCCAGCAGACATGGTAGATAAAATCACAGTAACTGAATTTAAATATGCCTGGGATAAACATAGATCCATCGTAAGATAAAATACAAGAAATAGCATAAGGGCAGACAAGATGGCCAGGAGGTCTTTTTCTGCCGTCAGACTTCTATGTTTCTAAGGCGAGAACAGCGCAGACTGACTCGACTACTGAGGAGGAGAGCGCCCCGCCCCTCTTCTCAAGGCACACCTAGGGACTGAGACTTAAGGGAACGCTGCGGGGAGGGGCATTTGTTGAATTCATGGAGTGCCGTTGCCAACAGTTTGAACTTTCCTGGATTCCTTACATTCTTTACGAACTAATTACCTTGCTCCCTTTGTGTTTGTGCTGGGCTACTTGCAGCCAGAGGTTGCTGGAGGTGTGTGTGTGTGTGTGTGTATAAACGTGGGACCATTTGGGGAAATTTGGAACAATAAAGGGGCGGTTTGAACTGGCAGCTGTCTGTGTTGTCCAGGGTCATCACAAGTACCAAATGAATGACCCACTGGGATCCCCATATCAAAATAATATGCATTATGTGCGGCTGGAATCTGAAAATAACATTTAACACGACACAGTTCCTCAACAAAATGGTTCGGTTGAGATCGGCATATGCGGGACTGATTTACCGTCGATTGTACGGGCGATGCTGAAATATAATTCTATCGTGTTTTATTTATCTATACAGTAACCCCTCGCTACTTCACGGTTCATCTTTCACGGATTCTCTATTTCATGGGTTTTCAAAGGGGGCTTAAAGCCATTAAATCCATTAAAAATTTTAAATCCATTAAAAATCCATAAAATCCTTCTACAGCACTACTGTACTCTATTAAAGAAACCGGTAGGAGATCACATGTAGTTCCAGCTGAGAAACATTATAGAATAGAAACATAGAAACATAGAAGACTGACGGCAGAAAAAGACCTCATGGTCCACCTAGTCTGCCCTTATACTATTTCCTGTATTTTATCTTAGGATGGATCTATGTTTATCCCAGGCATGTTTACATTCAGTTCCTGTGGATTTACCAACCACGTCTGCTGGAAGTTTGTTCCAAAGATCTACTACTCTTTCAGTGAAATAATATTTTCTCATGTTGCTTTTGATCTTTCCCCCAACTAACTTCAGATTGTGTCCCCTTGTTCTTGTGTTCACTTTCCTATTAAAAACGCTTCCCTCCTGAACCTTATTTAACCCTTTGACATATTTAAATGTTTCGATCATGTCCCCCCTTTCCCTTCTGTCCTCCAGACTATACAGATGGAGTCCATGAAGTCTTTCCTGATACGTTTTATGCTTAAGACCTTCCACCATTCTTGTAGCCCGTCTTTGGACCCGTTCAATTTTGTCAATATCTTTTTGTAGGTGAGGTCTCCAGAACTGAACACAGTATTCCAAATGTGGTCTCACCAGCGCTCTATATAAGGGGATCACAATCTCCCTCTTCCTGCTTGTTATACCTCTAGCTATGCAGGAAGGATGGAACCTCAGAAGGATGGAAGACTGACTAGACCTTGAGCCAGTGGTGAGATTTGAACTGCTGAACCTTTATACCTCCTATAGGCAGCCTTTTTTTCATTGACTGTAGTCGGGTCAATGACTGTTTAATGCAAAGGGTGGGTTTTAAAAGTCCAAATACTCGTTAAAATACATTAAGTCTGCGGAGAGGGGCGGCATGCAAATCTAAATAATAAATTAATTAATTAATTAAAATATATATATTTCCTCTACTTCACGTAAATTCCACGGGTGGCCAACCCCAGAGAAAAACGAGGGATCACTGTGCATTAAATTACTGGCCTTTTATTCCAATTTCATTTTAAACTGTATTGTATTCCAATTTCACTTGAAATCGTATTGTATTCCGATCTCATTTTAAGTCGTCTTTTCATCCCATTCCATTTTAAATCGTTTTTTCCTCTCTCAAATTTGAGTAATAATTTGTGTCCGAAACTCTGCCCTTTGATACGGGCCAGGGGGCGAATCGATAAACTAAACCTACCTAGGCGAGGCGATGTTTTGAAGGTCCCCCTTGCTCGTTTTCATGGGCGTCTTGACTTTCTCGGGGATAATTAAGGTGTTCGATAGGTCTCCATAAGTGTCCTGCTCATTCCCTTCCTAGACGAACGGAGAAAAGACACGTTCAGTAGGCAGAACGGGGTGGAATGCAGTTCCACCGGTGGAAATGAAGATGTGTGCGCAGCTCCAGCTGATCGGCGGCTGTCACTTCCTGGATTACCCGTCTCAGCTCGGCTCTCCTTTTTCCCCCTGCTGCTGCTGCTGTGCGCTCCTCGCTTTTTTCCTCTTTCCTCCTTCCTGGCCTCGGACGAGCTTCCCTCTCTCCTACCCGGCTCCCCTCCAGCCTCACGCGGCCACCTCCCAAGACCGGGAGAGCCACGCCGTGCCTAAGCAGTCTGGGCTGCGGCCTTTTTCCCCTCTGCCCACAGCCGAGATGAAAAGGCTTCGTGCGGCAATAACAGTTCACTTGAGCGATGATGATCGTTCAAGCCACTCCCTCCTGGTCACATGGCTGGCAAGCCACTCCTAACCCAGTCACGTGACCATCAAGCCACACCCACAAAATAAGCCACACCCAGTAAAGGTTTTGGCTGCCCATTATTGACCCCGCGCCCCAAGGATACCAAAGAGAATCTGTTATTTCCTCAGCCAGTGATGGCAAACCAAGGGCACGCCAGGCCCCAGAGTACAAAAAAACTGCCCAACAGGCCAACTTGAAGTTTGGAAAAAGGGACTTCCGGTTTGCCTGTTGTTCTGTTTTTCACACTCGGGGGGCTTCAAGAAACTTGCCCGAAGGCTCCAGAGTGTGAAAAACAACACAACGGGCAAACCGGAAGTCCCTTTTTCTAAATTTCTGGTTGGCCCGTTGGGCGTTTTTTTTCACCATCCCAGGCTTGCAGAGACAGTAGTAGGGTGGGGGGATTTTGCACATGTGCAGGGGGCAATGAATGAGTGGGAGGGGGAGGGAATATAGGAATATATGCTAGCACACACACAAACATCCTTCCGGCACGCGGACCGAAAAAAGCTCCGCCGCCCCTATCCTAAGCCCTTACCAGAATGTCCGTTTCGTTGATATTGTCATCCATGTTTTTGGTCCGATTGGGTTTGAGCTTGTCCCCGGATGAGGCCTCCATCTGTCAAGGAAGTGAAAGAGAGAGAGAAAAAAAAGAGAAAAATAGTATTAACCCCCTAGCTATTACGGTTTATGTAGGGTATTATTGGGTGGCGTGTCTGTTTTAATAACAAGGGTTTTTAGGTAGTTTTTAAGTATATTGGATTTGTTACACTGCTCATTATTGTTGTGAGCCAAGTCTTCGGAGAGGGGCGGCATACAAATCTAATAAATAATAATAATAATAATGATGATGATGATGATGATGATGATGATGATGAAATATTGTGAAAGTAATAGTGAAAGTGGTCCCAGTGGTACTTGGGCCAAAGGATCTCAGCAGACATTTGAAAACCATCAGAATGGACAAAATCTCCATCTGTCAATTGCAAAAGGCCGCTTTACTGGGATCAGCAAACATAATTTGCCGCTACATCACGCAGTCCTAGGGGCTTGGGAAGCGCCCGACTGGGGACGAAATACGAAATCCATCATAGTGATCTCGTTTGCTGTGTTGTATTGACATAATAATAATAATAATAATAATAATAATAATAATAATAATAATATCATCATCACGCAGCCCTAGGTGCTTGGGAAGCGCCCGACTGGGGACGAAATACGAAATCCACCATAGTGATCTCGTTTGCTGTGTTGTATTGACATAACAACAACAACAACAACAATAATAATAATTATTATTATTATTAATAATAATTTTTTAAAAACAACCAAACAAATGACATCAAAAGATAAAAAAAGAGGAGATAGTAAACGCTGAAAGAGAAAAGGCAAATTACCCTTTAAGACAAAGGACTTCAAACCTGATGACTTACCGGGCTGGTGGCGTCCTTGCCGAGGCTTCCTTTACTGTTCAGGCTTCCGATTTCCGTCTGGGAACTGGACTGGGACATCCCTTCAAAGAAAGGCCTGGAAAAAAAGACCAGAGCAGGGTTCGAGCGGCTGCTGAAAATCAAGAGGAACGGGACGAATCTTCGCAAGAACAGGAGAGGTTTTCCTAAAGGAAAGATTTGGAAGGACTCACAGGCTTAGAAATTTCCCCGGAAAAGCGGACTACAGAGTCGGCATCTCACCCCCAATAATCTGGGTCCACATTTTACCGACCTCAAAAAGCCGGAAGGCTGAGTCAACCTTGAGCCTGGTGGGATTTGAACTGCCCAAATTGCAGAAATCTTCTATCTATCTATCTATCTATCTATCTATCTATCTATCTATCTATCTATCTATCTATCTTATCTATCTATCTTATCTATCTATCTTATCTATCTATCTATCTTATCTATCTATCTATCTTATCTATCTGTCTGTCTGTCTATCTATCTATCTAATCTATCTATCTATCTTATCTATCTATCTATCTTATCTATCTATCTATCTTATCTATCTATCTATCTTATCTATCTATCTATCTTATCTATCTATTTATCTATCCTACCTACCAGTCTCTCTCTCTTTCTTTTTTCTTTCTTTCTTTCTTTCTTTTTCTTTATTTCCTTCCTTTCTTCTTTTCTTTCTTTTTTCTTCCTTCCCTTCCTTCCTTCTTCTATCTACCTATCTACCTACCAATCTCTCTCTTTCTTCTTTCTTTCTCATTCCTCCTTTCTTTCTTTCTTTCTTTTTCTTTCTCTCTCTCTCTTCCTCCCTCTCTTCCTTTTCTTCCATGCATCCATCCATCCATCCATCCATCCATCCATCCATCTATCTATCTATCTTATCTATCTATCTATCTATCTTATCTATCTATCTATCTTATCTATCTATCTATCTTATCTATCTATCTATCTGTCTATCTATCTATCTATCTTATCTATCTATCTTATCTATCTATCTATCTTATCTATCTATCTTATCTATCTATCTATCTTATCTATCTATCTATCTGTCTATCTATCTATCTAATCTATCTATCTATCTTATCTATCTATCTATCTATCTTATCTATCTATCTATCTTATCTATCTATCTATCTATCTTATCTATCTATCTATCTTATCTATCTATTTATCTATCCTACCTACCAGTCTCTCTCTCTTTCTTTTTTCTTTCTTTCTTTCTTTCTTTCTTTTTCTTTATTTCCTTCCTTTCTTCTTTTCTTTCTTTTTTCTTCCTTCCTTCCCTTCCTTCCTTCTTCTATCTACCTATCTACCTACCAATCTCTCTCTTTCTTCTTTCTTTCTCATTCCTCCTTTCTTTCTTTCTTTCTTTCTTTTTCTTTCTCTCTCTCTCTTCCTCCCTCTCTTCCTTTTCTTCCATGCATCCATCCATCCATCCATCCATCCATCCATCCATCCATCCATCTATCTATCTATCTATCTATCTATCTATCTATATATATATATATATATATAGATACAGTAGACAGATCTATCTAATCCATCCATCCTTCCATAGCAACAGCACTTAAGACTTATATACCACTTTAAAATCAATCTTGAGCCTGGTGAAATTCCAACTGCCAAATTGCAGGCAGCCGGCAGAAGTAGCCTGCAGTACTGCACTCTAACCACTTCGCCAACGTGGCTCATGAAAGGAACCCGAGGGAGAGCGTCCATCAGGGTCCTAGAGTGCCCCCTCTCAGTTCCTCTCCAAGTTTCACTTCTAGGAACATTTGATGGGAGGCTTGAGACGGTGGGCAGACATTAAGGGAAGGACGGGGCCTCCTCCGCCCAGCCCCCTCGGTTTCCCAGCCTCCCTCCCCGGCTGCGCTTACTTGAGTTTGGGCTTCGGGGTGCTGAGGATGCTCTCCGTGTCCTCCATCTCGGGGCCGCTGTCGCTGGGGTTGTACATCTCCAGGCTGTCGTAAAGCTCGTCCAGGTCCTCTTCCACCTCTCGGATCTGCTCCCGAGAAACGTGTTCTAAGCCAAAGCCCACCTGGGGGGAGGGGGGGAGAGAAGGCTTCGCGGTCAGGACAGGGGAGACTCAACTCTCCAAGGAAGCTTTTCCCTGCCTTTGGTTATTGGGGGGGGGGATTGGGGGGCACAGGACTTGTCTTGCTTACGAGGGACCAGAATTTAGGATACCTAAGGCAGGCCGCCGTTGAGTCAGTTGCACCCAATTGTTACTTTGAAAATGTGGTTTTTAAGCAAATCATTGCGGCTGGGGAGGAGGAAGGAAGGAAGGAGAAGGGAAGGGAAAGAGAAAGAGGGAGGGAGGGGAAAAGGGAAGAGAAAGAGAAACAGGGAGGGAGGGAAGAAGGAAGGAGAAAAGAAGGTAAAGAGAAAGAGGAAAGAAGGAAGGAAGGAAGGAAGGGAAGGAAGGAAGGGAGAAGAAAAGAAGGGAAAGGGAAGAATAAGGGAGAGGGAGGAAGGGGAAAAGAAGGGAATGGAAAGGGAGGGAAGGAGGGAGGGAGGAGGAGGAAAGGAAGGGAAAGAAAGGGAGGGAGGGAGGAAGGAAAGAAGGGAAGTGAAAGAAAAAGAGCAAGGAAGGAAGGAAGGAAGGGCGGGAGAAGAAAAGAAGGGAAAGAGAAGGAGAAAGGAAGGAAAGAGAAGAGTAAGGGAGAGAGAGGGAGGGGAAAAGAAGGGAATGGAAAGGGAGGGAAGGCGGGAGGGAGGAGGAGGAAATGAAGGGAAAGGAAAGAGGGAGGGAGGGGAATTCTGGGAGTTGAAGTCAATGCATCAAGATGCCAAGGCTAAGAAACACTTGAGTTAAAGGTTTACAGCTTTAGTCAGGCAAGATTCTGTCCATCAGCAGATAAAGAATTGCCCTCGATGGGATTTCACGGTGCCCTCTACGGGTTTTAAGGGAGTCAATTGGGGGGGGGGTGTTTCCGCCCCCTCCTTACCACGTTGTCGACACTGCACCCACCCACCCCGGAACCCAAACAGCAGCATTTGGCACGGAATTTTTCTTTGCTTTTCTTTTTTTTGCAGTCGTAGTAGCAAAATTAGAAATATCTCGCCCCGCTTACCTCATCCGAGACTTTGAACCTTTTCAGCAAAGCCACAAACTTCTGCTTAATATTTGGCTGCTGTGAAAAAGAGGGAGGGTTTGCCTGTTAGGAAAAGGGACCCAGGCCCTAGAGAAGCCCAAACTTGGCAACGCGGAAGAGCCAAAACAAAGCAAAGGATTTGGAACACACACAAAAACGCACACGCTGGTATAATAATGTGCATAGAACATAGAAGGTTCTCTAACTTTGGGACATGGCCACCATAAATGGCAGTAGGTTCTTCGCTCCTTTGGACATTGCCGGTCCTCGTCTAATAAATAATTGTTGTGGTTAGCTCTGGCCCAGCTCCTGCCCCAAGGACTGTGGATGTGGGGGAGACATCCACATGCTGCAGGCCTGGTTTGCCCCCCCGGTGGAATCTGATGATGAAGGCTCCTCTGACCAAGAAGACATGAGTGACAGGGAGGAGGAGAGTGGGGCAGACAGCTCAGAAGGAGATCAATTATCTAGCTCCTCCTTGGATTCAGAACAAGAATTAATGATACAGCCACGCATGCGGAGAGCGATGCATAGGCAGCAACAACTGAGAGATTATTATCAAAGAAAATGAGGCCACCTGTGGTTGGGTGGGGCTGTGGTCATTAGTGAGGCTGCTATAAAGAGCAGCCTGTGGGTTTGGCCATTGTGGAGGATTATCTGATCGTTGTGTTTCGTGACTGCTTTACTGACTTTGACCTTTTGTGTGCTGATTTTTCCCCGTTTGGAAACTAAACCAGAGCAAAGTGTGTTTCACTTTGTGAAAGAAGAAGGACTGTGAATTGTCTCACAGCTGCAAGCTAAGTATCACAGAACTGATAAGGGACTTGTACAAATTACCAGTTTGTTTGGAGACGAGGGCTCTTGGCTATAACAAAAGAGGGCTTGGTTTAAGGGACTTTTCATTATAAAGAACATTGTTTTGGATTTTCAAACATGTGTGTGTCTGAAATTTGTACCTGTGAATTTTTGGGAGGAGTCTGCCAGAGAGCCCGACAGAACAAATAATAATAATTAATAATAATTTTGGTGATGCCGTTGAAAAACATCTTCGCCAATGGCGCCGGAGGTAGGTGCCAACGATAAAACATTTTTCCGAATATTTTCTTTGTGTGATGTGTAGTTCGTTCCCCATATTTTTTTAAAAAAATAATTTTAGTGGGTATATAAATATTTTTTAAAAAGACATCAAATATTTTATCATGTGGTTACATCTTCAAATGCACTTATGTCTTATAGCACAAGACAACACATAAGTCAAAAACGGTTCTTTCCTTGCGTATTTCCACGGCCCGTAACAACAGTGGTTGTGTTCCATTTTTAAATGTAGAAAATAAACATTGGCAATATAATAAATAATACTTATATTTTATCCACCGATATTTTATCTACCAGGGCCACGGCATAGTCAAAGTTTTCTGGCTGTGCAATTGAATTGCCTTTCGCTGCCTCTTAAATTGTAATGGGATGTTAGAGAAAATGTGAAATTATTTTCTCCTCCGGGCCGAGTAAGAATTTATCCAGAACTTAGAATTAGGGCTCTTGCCAAGCCCAGAATTTTGCAACAAGAGAGTAGAGCTGGAGGGGACATTAGAGGTCTGCTAGTCCAACCCCCAGCTCAAGCAGAAGCCCTTGCCTAGATGACTCTAGACAAATGGTTCTCCAGTCTCCTCTTAAAAGTTTCCAGTTAAACCCTCCTTCCTTCTCTCCCTCCCTTCATACTTTATTCCTTCCTTCCTTTCCTTTCCTTTCCTTCCCTTCCTTCCTCTCTCCCTTATATCTAGCTGTATCTCTTTTCTCCCTGCCTTTCTTTCCTTCCTTCCGTTATTTCCTTCCTTCCTTCCCTCCTTCTTCCCTCCTTCCATTACATCTAGCTGTACCTCTTCCCCACTCCCTCTCCTTCCTTCCTTCTTTCCTTCTGTTGTTCCTTCCTCCTTTCCCTCCTCCCTCCCTCCCTCCATTACATCTAGCTGTACCTCTTTCCCCCTCCCTCTCTTCCTTCCTTCCCTCTTTTTCTTCCCTTTCCTTCCTTTTTTCTTCCTCTCTCCCTCCTTCCCTTCTGTTCTTTTTGCCTTCCTTCCACCCTCCTTCCCTCTCTTTCCCTTCCTTTCTCTTTCTTTCCCTTTCCTTCTTTTCTCCTTTCCTTCTGTTGTTCCTTCCTTCCTTCCTTCTTTCCTCCCTCCCTCCATCACAACTAGCTCTACCTCTTTTCCCCCTCCCTCTCCTCCCTCTCTTTCCTTCCTTCTTTCCTTCCGTTGTTCCTTCCTTCCTTCCGTCCCTCCATTACATCTAGCTGTACCTCTTTCCCCCTCCCTCTCCTTCCTTCCTTCTTTCCTTCCGTTGTTCCTTCCTTCTTTCCCTCCTCCCTCTCTCCCTCTTTCTCTTCCCTTTCTTTCTTCTCTCCTCCCTCCCTCCTTCCCTTCCTTCTTTTCTCCTTCCTTTCTTTTCCTCCCTCCCTCCATTACAATTAGCTGTACCTCTTTTCCCCCTCCCTCTCCTCCCTCTCCTTCCTTCCTTCCCTCCCTCCCTGTGGCTAGAATGCAATACTGCAGGCTGCCAGGAGTTCGATCCTGACCGGCTCAAAGGTTGACTCAGCCTCCCATGGTCAGCAAAACCAGGACCCAGATTGTTAGGGCCATACACCAAGTCTATAAACCACTTAAGCGAGGGCTGTAAAGCGAAGGGGTAAAACGAGCCTTAAGGGCTGTTGCTACGACACATCCCACCTGACTCACCCGAGTGATTGCAGAAGCGGAGGTGAGTTTCCTTCTGGGCTTTTTCACCTTCCTAAGATCGTCCTCTTCGTAGAACAAATCCTGCCGGGAGAAAAACGGAGACGCCGTTGCAGGATTCAAGCACTGAAGGTGACACACCACCCCATTTGGGGGTCAGAATTTTCACTGCTCCTGTGTTTTCCCCCCGAAAATATAAGACCTGGTCTGCAGTGAACAACAACTTTGACTCGGACTCTTTATTTATTTATTATTTATTTATTTTGTCCAATACACAATGAGGGTTTTAGTGGGTATATATCTATATACACATAGTAAAATACATGATGAAGGTTATAGAGGAGATACTCATAATATATCTAAGAAAGAACAGAAAAGAAGGTATAGTAATAGAACATATCAATGAAAGAATAGAAGAAGAGATATAGGAATAGAAGAAAGGTACAGGAGATATAGGAGAGCAGTAGGACAGGGGACGGAAGGCACTCTAGGGCACTTGTACTCGCCCCTTACTGACCTCTTAGGAATCTGGAGAGGTCAACCGTGGATAATCTAAGGGTAAAGTCTTGGGGGTTTGGGGATGACACTATGGAGTCCGGTAATGTAACCTGGACATGTAGCCTGAATACACTCTGTGGAAAGTCCACCTCCTTGGTGACGTTTCCATCCCGGCAAGAAGGACGCTGGACTCACCTGTCCGTGCAAGGGGTCGTCGCTCCCTTCTTGCTCGGACGAGAAGCTCTCCTCTTCCTCCTCCGAGTAGTTGTCGATGTCAGGGGAGCGATCTGGGAAGGAAGCCAGATGGTCAAGAAGGTTTTCCGTGCCTGGCTGGAGTTTTTTGCCGTCTCTTTTGCCAAGCAAACCGTGGCGGCAGTGAAGCCGAGCCGGCGTTTGTTAAAATGAATCCTGCTTCCAACCTCTCCCCGTTGTTTGAAAACCAGCTAGGAAAGTTGCGAATGGCCACCGTCTCTCTCTCTCTCTCTCTCTCTCTCTCTCTCTCTCTCACACACACACACACACACACACACACACACACACACACACACACTTCTTTCCATTTTCTTCTCTTCCCTCCCTCATTCCTTTTTTTGTTCAAATTCCTCCCTTCCTGTTTTTGCTTCCTTCCTTCTCCAACTTCCTTCCTTCCTTCTTTCTCTATCCTCCGTCTTTCTTTCCTTTTCTTTCTTCTTTTATTTCTTTCTCCTTACTTTCTTTTTCCTTTCCTTTCTTTCTTCTTCCTTTCTCTTTCTTTCTTTTTCATTCCTTCCTTTTCTTTCTTCTTCTATTTCTTTCTCTTCTTACTTTCTTTTTCCTTTCCTTTCTCTTTCTTCTTCCTTTCTTTTTCTTTCTCCTTCCTTTCTTTTTCCTTTCCTTTCTTAGTTCTTCCTTTCTTTTTCTTTCTTCTTCCTTGCTTCCTTTTCTTTCTTCTTCTATTTATTTTTTTCTCTTTTCATTTTCTTCTTTCTTTTTTTCTCATTTATTCTCTCTTTCTTCTTTCTTCTTCTTTCCTTCCTTCCCTGCCTTTTCTTTCTTTCTTTTTCTTTCTTTCTCCCTCCCTCCCTTCCTTCCTAGACCATATAGAGCCATTAGAAACATAGAAAATAGACAGTAGAAAAAGACCTCCTGGTCCATCTAGTCTGCCCTTAAACTATTTCCTGTATTTTATCTTAGGATGGATCTATGTTTATCCCAGGCATGTTTCAATTCAGTTACTGTGGATTTATCAACCACATCTGCTGGAAGTTTCTTCCAAGCATCTCCTACTCTTTCAGTCAAATAATATTTTCTCATGTTGCTTCTGATCTTTCCCCCAACTAACTTCAGATTGTGTCCCCTTGTTCTTGTGTTCACTTTCCTATTAAAAACACTTCCCTCCTGGACCTTATTTAACCCTTTAATATATTTAAATGTTTCGATCGTGTCCCCCCTTTCCCTTCTGTCCTCCAGACTCCATTAGCATGTTTCTATGTTTCTAATTCTCAAGGGAAATGGAATGACAATACACACAACCTTTGTGTTCTAAGTGTGAGGTTGTAAGTGTGAAGGACGCTGATGAGAATACTACTGTCCGGCACTGTCGCAGCTCCGAACGGCCGCTAAAGGCATAGGCCGTAAATGGAGGACTTCCCGCACCTGATGATTTGGACTTGAGTCCTTCGTGGTCGATGGGCTGGCTGGAAAGGGAGTAGATCTTGATTTCGGCCACCGGGACGGAGACGTCCTTCACGTTGTTGTGCAGCCCCAAGACCAGGGCCCCCTCGCTCGGGTGCTGCATCACCTGCCAACGGGGAACGGAAGGACAAATGACCACGGGAGGGGGGGGTGTCAGGTGTGTGCGTGGAAGTTTCACAACCCCACCAGCAAAATGCCAAGAAAGAGAGGGAGGGGGGGATGGAGGGAGGGAGAGACAGGTGGTCCTTACCTCGGCCATGTTGATCAGGCCCACGGCCAAGGTTTTGTAGCCCAGGAAAGTCCGGTTTTTGTATCGCTTCCTCCTCTGTAACATGATCTGCAGTTTGTTGGCGTCTCGCTTCAGGAAGTGGGGGTACTGCGGGAAGGAAGGAGGGAAGGAAGGAAGGGGGAAGGAAAGATAAAAAGAGAGGAGAGGAAAAAAGAGACCAAACGAGGGGAGAGAAACCAGAAGAGAGGAAAGAGGGAAGAAACCAGAAGAGAAGAGAAGAGAAATAACACCAGACCAGAAGAGAGGAAAGAGGGAAGAAACCAGAAGGGAAAAGAGAAAGAAAGGGAAGGGAAGGGAAGAGAGGAGAGTACAGGGGAGGGGAGGGGAAGAGAGGAGAGGAGTTTTATTGTCATTTTTTTTACTGTGAGCACACTGGCACACATTGAAAATGAAGTTTTGCCGCCTGCTCTCACCAGAAAGTATATATCTAGCCCTACAATCCCACCCCTATACACACACACACACACGGAAGGTGTTTTTTCCGTTCTTTCAGCACTGGTGATATTACATCTGTTGGGCCATGAAACACCTGCCGGTGAACCACCCAGCCCAGCGAGCACCAGGGACCCCCTCGCCGCAACCCCGAGCTACCGATATTCTTCCTTTTATCGGCGCGTTTTTTAACTCCCCCTGTTTTTCCGAAGGGCCGGAATGCCGCCACAGGGCGCTTACCTGCAGGGAGAAGGTCAGCTGGAGTTCCGTTTCTACCAGCCCACTGATGGGCAAGACGATCTCGTTGGACCTCAGGATGCGCTTCGAACCCTGCAAGAGGCGCCTGGGTCAGTTTTGTCGGATTGGGAAAAAAAGCCGAGGCCGGATCGGAGTGGGATAACGGGTGGAGGGAGGGAGGGAAGGAGGGAAGGAAGGAAGGAGGGGAGAGAAAGGGAAGAAAGGAAAAGAGAGAGAGAGAGAGAAAGAAAGAAAGAAAGAAAAAGAAGGAAGGAAGGAAGGAAGGAAGGAGGGGAGAGAAAGGGAAGGAAGGAAAAGAAAGTGAGAGAAAGAGAGAGAGAGAAAGAAGGAAAAGGAAGGAAGGAAGGAAGGAAGGAAGGAAGGAAGGAAGGAAGGAAGGCCCTGGAAGGTTAAGGGAGGTTTTGGGGAGGGACATTTGGCACCGCAAAGAGGCCAACTGGAGGCCCCAGACAGACCCCACACTTCAAGGTCGCCAGCCGTGGAATCAAACTGTCCCCTTAGGAGGCAACACTGATTGACCATCAATTTCACCTGCTGTTGTGCACATTCAACTTTGTACAGAACAGAGGATTCCATGTGCATATTTCATTCTTTTAGAACTAGGATGGGTTCTTTGAGGGTTCCCTTGATTTTTTTCAGCAGTGTATATATGCATGTATGTCTAAGTGCTATTGCTATTGTCTGCCCGTACTTCCTTTCTTCTTCCTCCTTTCCTTTCCTCTCTTTTTCCTCTTCTTTTCTTTCCTCTCTTTTTCTTTTCCTTTCCTCTCCTTTTCCTTTCCTTTCCTCTCTTCTTTCCTTTCTGTCCCACCTTCTTCTTTTCCTTTCCTTTCCTCCCTTTTTCCTCTCTTTTTCCTCTCCTTTCCTTCCCTCTTCTTCCTTTCCTTTTCTCTTTTTCCTCTCTTTTCCTTTCCTCTCTTCTTTCCTTTCCATCCCCCTTCTTCCTTTCCTCTCCTCTCCTTTTCCTCTTTTCCTTTCCTCTCTTTTCCTTTCCTTTCCTCTCTTCTTTCCTTTCTGTCCCACCTTCTTCTTTTCCTTTCCTTTCCTCCCTTTTTCCTCTCTTTTTCCTCTCCTTTCCTTCCCTCTTCTTCCTTTCCTTTTCTCTTTTTTCCTCTCTTTTCCTTTCCTCTCTTCTTTCCTTTCCATCCCCCTTCTTCCTTTCCTCTCCTCTCCTCTCCTTTTCCTCTTTTCCTTTCCTCCCTTTTTCCTCTTTTCCTTCCCTCTTCCTCCTTTCCTTTCCTCTCTTCTCTCTTTTCCTTCCCTCTTCTTCTCTTCCTTTCCTTTCCTCTCCTTTTCCTTTCTTTTCCTTTCCTTTTCTCTCTTCTTTCCTTTTTCCTCTCCTTTCCTTTTCTCTTTTTTCCTCTCTTTTCCTTTCCTCTCTTCTTTCCTTTCCATCCCCCTTCTTCCTTTCCTCTCCTCTCCTTTTCCTCTTTTCCTTTCCTCTCTTTTCCTTTCCTCCTTTTTTCCTCTCTTTTCCTCTCCTTTTCCTTTCCTCTCTTCTTTCCTTTCCATCCCCCTTCTTCCTTTCCTCTCCTCTCCTCTCCTTTTCCTTTCCTCTCTTTTCCTTTCCTCCCTTTTTCCTCTTTTTCCTCTTTTCCTTCCCTCTTCCTCCTTTCCTTTCCTCTCTTCTCTCTTTTCCTTCCCTCTTCTTCTCTTCCTTTCCTTTCCTCTCCTTTTCCTTTCTTTTCCTTTCCTTTTCTCTCTTCTTTCCTTTTTCCTCTCCTTTCCTTTCCTTTTCTCTTTTTTCCTCTCTTTTCCTTTCCTCTCTTCTTTCCTTTCCATCCCCCTTCTTCCTTTCCTCTCCTCTCCTTTTCCTCTTTTCCTTTCTTCTCTTTTTCCTCTCTTTTCCTCTCTTTCCCTCCCCTCTTCTTCCGTCCCCTTCCTTTTAGAATGCAGTATTGCGGGCTAACTCTTCCCACTGCCAGGAGTTTGATCCTGACCGGCTCAACGTTGACACAGCCTTCTGTCCTTCTGAAGATGCAGACTGCTGGGGGCAAGGGGCTGACTCTGTAGACCGCTTAGAGAAGGCTGCAAACCCCTCTGAAGGAGTATAGAAGTCTAAATGCTATTGTTATTTTCCTCTTTGGAGCAGATTAGTCTTAAGCGCACCCAGAGTGAGTAACTTCGGTGGCTCTTAAGGCCACCGTGTAGTTGCCACGTCCTCGTTCCTACCTGCAGCTTGACGGCAATCACCACCGAGCTGAGATCTTTATCCATTTCTTTCAACATGATGAGCTTCTTCAAGGTCAGGCTGAACAGCCTATACAGAGACAGAGACAGGAGGGGAAAAATCCATCAAAATTCCAGCTAGAAATCTCTTGGTCCTGGTTTAAAGCAGCAAGAACAAAAATAATCTATAGGACATTTGCTTAAAGCAGAGATTCTGCTCCTTGGCAGGTTTAAGACCGGTCGACTCCCAGAATTCCCCAGCCAACCATGGTCTGCTGACGCTAGGAAGTCAGAACCCGCATGCCGATGACTCTAAAGTGTGCAATAGGGTTGATATTCCTGGAGGGGTCTGTAATATGGTAAATGATTTAGCTTTACTAGATAAATGGTCAAAGCAATGGAAACTGCAGTTTAACGTTTCCAAATGTAAAATAATGCACTTGGGGAAAAGGAATCCTCAATCTGAGTATTGTATCGGCAGTTCTGTGTTAGCAAATACTTTCAAAAGAAAAGGATTTAGGGGTATTGATTTCTGACAGTCTCAAAATGGGTGAACAGTGCAGTCAGGCGGTAGGGAAAGCAAGTAGGATGCTTGGCTGCATAGCTAGAGGTATAACAAGCAGGAAGAGGGAGATTATGATCCCGCTATATAGAACGCTGGTGAGACCCCATTCGGAATACTGTGTTCAGTTCTGGAGACCTCACCTACAAAAAGATACTGACAAAATTGAAGGGGTCCAAAGACGGGCTACAAGAATGGTGGAAGGTCTTAAGCATAAAACGTATCAGGAAAGACTTCATGAACTCAATCTGTATAGTCTGGAGGACAGAAGGAAAAGGGGGGACATGATCGAACCATTTAAATATATTAAAGGGTTAAATAAGGTTCAGGAGGGAAGTGTTTTTAATAGGAAAGTGAACACAAGAACAAGGGGACACAATCTGAAGTTAGTTGGGGGAAAGATCAAAAGCAACATGAGAAAATATTATTTTACTGAAAGAGTAGTAGATCCTTGGAACAAACTTCCAGCAGACGTGGTAGATAAATCCACAGTAACTGAATTTAAACATGCCTGGGATAAACATATATCCATCCTAAGATAAAATACAGGAAATAGTATAAGGGCAGACTAGATGGACCATGAGGTCTTTTTCTGCCGTCAGACTTCTATGTTTCTATGTTTCTATGTGCGAAGGCAACAGGTAGGCAGACAAGCGAAATCCCCCAGGCTAAATTCAGACGGAGCGAAATCCCACAAGCTAATAACAGAATAACCGAGTCGGAAGGGACCTTAGAGGTCCTCTAGTCCAACCCCTTGCTCAGGCTAAATTCAGACAAGCCAAATTTAAATTGCAAAGGTAATAACAGAATAACCGAGTCGGAAGGGACCCTGGAGGTCTTCTAGTCCAACCCCCTATTTAAATTCAGACAAGCTAATAAATTCAACAGGCAAGGCAGAGAAGTTCCATCCATCAAACTTGAGACCTGGATGCAAAGGACTTTTTTTGTCTTCCGGGATGCTAAAGGAATGCCATTGTACATTGTTTTTTCTATTACTGTTGTGAGCCGCCCCGAGTCTACGGGGAGGGGCAGCATATACAAATTTAATAAATAAATAAAATAAATAGAGAGGGGCTTTACGGTAGACCACACCCAATGAGAAGTGCTTAGAAACATAGAAACATAGAAGACTGATGGCAAAAAAAGACCTCATGGTCCATCTAGTCTGCCCTTATACTATTTTCTGTATTTTATCTTAGGATGGATATATGTTTATCCCAGGCATGTTTAAATTCAGTTACTGTGGATTGACCAACCACGTCTGCTGGAAGTTTGTTCCAAGCATCTACTACTCTTTCAGTGAAATAATATTTTCTCACGTTGCTTTTGATCTTTCCCCCAACTAACTTCAGATTGTGTCCCCTTGTTCTTGCTTTGACTGTTGGTTTATCTGACACGATCTCCGGATATAAAACCCAATTCTTTGACAGACGTGCTCACTTCAAAAGAGAAGCCCATTCCTTTCCCGAAATAAGACAGTTTCTCTCTTTTCTTCTATTTCTGTCACAATACAATGACTGATATGCCATGTATTATATTTATATTTATCTCTGTTGCATTTTTAACGTATATATATTTAATAAAGATACCTTTAAAAAAAAAAAGACTGTTCCGTAACAAACCCAAGATTTTAAAACAATGTACAATATTTATTCTGGAGCGGCCCTGCCTGAGGAATGTTTTTTGGGAGTATATAGAAGATGTGTACTGTATTTTCATTTGGGATACAGATGGGAAAATGAGCCATTGGAAGCAGCCAGGGTTAGCTGGCTGGTTTAACAAAATAAAAGTCTTTTTTAAACATTTTGGCTGAAACTCTTCAAGGTTTTGAAGGTTGATAAGAATTAAGCAACAATCAATAACCCCTTGGAGAGAAAGAAATGTGATTATGCCAACAGCTACTTAAATCTGAGCAACTGCAGAATTCGGCTTTACGCGATCCTGTTATTTCTATCTAAAGGTAGCTTCCTTTTCTTCTTTCTTTTCCTTCTCTATCCTTCCTTCTTTCCTTCCTTCTTCCCTTCTTTCCAGCCTTCCTTCCTTCTTTCCTACCTTCCTTCCCTTACTTTCTTCCTTCTTCCCTTTTCCAGCCTTCCTTCCTTCTCTTTCCTTCTTTCCTACTTTACTTCGTTCTTTCTCTAACTTTTTTCCCTTTCCACCCTTCCTTCTTTCCATTTTCTTCTCCCTTCCCTCCCTCATTCCTGCTTTCTTCTACCTAATTTGTCCCTTCCTGTTTTTCCTTCCTTCCTTCTCCAACTTCCTTCCTTCTCCATCTCCTTCCTTCTTTCCTTCCTTTTCTTCTATTTTTCTTTCTCTTCTTTCTTTCTCCTTTTTTCTTCTTTCTTTCTTTCTTTCTTCTTTCTCTTACTTCTTTCTCCTTCCTTCCTTGCTTCCTTCCTTCCTTCAGCCATTAGCAAGGTCAGGCTGAAAATTAACTGGTGTTTTTCCTTTCGTGGCTCATTAAGCTACCAAATCAAACCTGGTTGTTTCTGATCATTCTTTTTCGAGAGAGAAACAGATTCGGTTACCTAGGAAAAGAAACAGAGCCCTAATTCTCAAGAGCATTTCAAACTGAAATAGAATTTGACGACACACACACACACAAAAAAGCACACAGGAAACAGGGATTATGATTGAAAAAGTGACACACAGCTGACCCAAATGAAGAAGTGGCTAAAAAAAGAGAGAGGACCGAGTGGTGTGAATTGTTGCGTGCCCTGCCTTGACGGTATCGACGGCTCGAAACTTTGCAAAGTGTATGTAGAGGACTGACCATTTCTAACCCCTTCTTCTTATTTACCGGTTCATTTATTAGACGACGCCTTAAACATGATCTAAGTATTGCCCACAAGATCGTATGCTGCAGCGTCCTCCCTGTCAAAGACTACTTCAGCTTCAACCACAACAACACAAGAGCACGCGACAGATTCAAGCTTAATATTAACCGCTCCAAACTTGACTGTAAAAAAATACGACTTTAGTAATCGGGTTGTCGAAGCGTGGAACGCATTAGTGTCATCCCCTAACCCGCAACATTTTACCCTTAGACTATCCACAGTTGACCTCTCCAGATTCCTAAGGGTCAGTAAGGGGTGTGCATAAGCGCACTAGAGTGCCTTCCGTCCCCTGTCCTATAGTCTCTCCCATATCTCGTATTTCTTCTCTACTATATCCTCTATAACCTCCATTGTGTATTATTGTGTACTGGACAACATAAATAAATAAAAATAAATAAATAAAATGTGCCCACCTGCCTTTGCGGTAGCCCCAGGTAGCACTGGACCAGATTATCTCCGGGACCGCCTTCTGCCACACGAACCCCAGCGACCAGGTAGGGCCCACAGAGTTGGCCTTCTCCGGGTCCCGTCAACTAAACAATGTCATTTGGCGGGACCCAGGGGAAGAGCCTTCTCTGTGGTGGCCCCGGCCCTCTGGAAGCAACTCCCCCCAGAGATTAGAATAGCCCCCACCCTTCTTGCCTTTCGTAAGCTCCTTAAAACCCACCTCTGCCGTCAGGCATGGGGGAACTGAGATATTCTTTCCCCCTAGGATTCTACAATTTATGTATAGTGTGTTTGTATGTATGATTGGTTTTAAAATAAGGGATTTTAGCTGTTTTAGTTTTGGATTGTCGCGTGTTGTTTTTACCACTGTTGTTAGCCGCCCCGAGTCTACGGAGGGGGGTGGCATACAAATCCAATAAATAAATAAATTGTGTGCACCTCAAAATCATCTCACAACACCTCCTTTTGTAATGCCCCCTCTCTCTGGCCTGCTGACTTTGTCACTTCCGTTTCCACCCTGCACAAACCACACTTTTTAGAAATGATTTTTTTTTAAAAGGGCACTTTTAAGCGATTAGCACAAGTTGCAGAGAGTTATTTACCTGGGTTGCCGTATGCCACAAAAATGTGACTTCAGGCAAACCGGCTAGGGATCTTTTAGGAATCTTTTACTTTAAGCCACAAATTAACTAGCATCCGTGGCGGATTGATTTACTTATCGAATTTACTGACTTATTTACTTATTGAATTTACTTATCGGGATGACCAGGTAACTCAATGGCTTAGACACTGAGTTTATTGATCAGAAAGGTTGGTACATTCTGGAAAATTATACAAAGATGGTTACAGGAGATAATAGAGATGTAACTAGAATTTACCCCTGAATGTTTTTTAAAAAAAAGTTAAATAATTATACATATTTGTTATTTAAACTATAAATATCACAAAATTATGTTTTTTTTCTCAAGGTGACACACCACCCGAGTTATGCTCGTTTTTTTGGCGAATTTTGACACACCAAGCTCAAAAGGTTGCCCATCACTGCCCTAAACTATGTAATTGTAGTTTATTTTGGCTTGGTGTACTGTGTAGTTCTGAGCCAACTTTGTGTATCAGGACATTAGAACTGCCAGTTAATAAGCCACGGAGTACAAGCAATAGGAAAGTGAACACAAGAACAAGGGGACACAATCTGAAGTTAGTTGGGGGAAAGATCAAAAGCAACGTGAGAAAATATTATTTCACTGAAAGAGTAGTAGATCCTTGGAACAAACTTCCAACAGACGTGGTTGGTCAATCCACAGTAACTGAATCTAAACATGCCTGGGATAAACATATATCCATTGTAAGATAAAATACAGGAAATAGTATAAGGGCAGACTAGATGGACCATGAGGTCTTTTTCTGCTGTCAGTCTTCTATGTTTCTATGTTTCTATGTAAAACCTGGAAATAGAAAAAAACCCAAATTCAATATTTAATAAGCAATATAATAACGGCTGCAAAGGTTTGCTCTGCTGCGATATTGGAAAAATAACGCAGCGGCACCAGAAAATATAGATAAAATTTACAGATGTGCAGAAATGGATAAGCTGACCATGGAGATCAAGGGATTAAACAACTCAGAATATTACGAAACTTGGGAGAAATGCTATGATTGGATCGAAAATAAAATTAAACCAATGTGATATAATGTGAAAGAACGTATGAAAAACGGAACTATGTAAATAAAAAAGGCAAAGTAGATTTGATAAATATAAGAGATCAGATTGATTGATCTATGTAAAATTACTGTGACGGTTTAAAAATGAAAACATGAATAAATAAAGCATTTTTTAAAAAAAAGAAAGGTCAGTACTTCGGCAGTTCAAATCCCCAGTATAGATCTCCTGCGTGAGCAGGGGTTTGACTAGATGACCTCCAAGGTCCCTTCCAACTCTGTTACTGCTGACAATAACAAGATATATATATATATATATCTCTAAGCCACAAATTAACTACCATTCGGGGCGGATTGATTTACTTATTGAATTTCTACACTGCTCATCTAACCTAAGTTGCCTTTGGGTGGGTTTGCAAACACAGAAAAAAAATATTAAAGACGAGGCCGAAAGCACACTTAAAAACAGAATTAAAAAAACAAGGTTAAAATGTTAAAGTTCAGATGGAAAGTTGGCACGCCGGGGTAGGGTGGAACCCGCAACGAACAACATCTTTTGCAAAGACTCACAAATGCCTAGAATCAGGATTCTAAGAAACAGACTGGTGTGGTTTTCGAATTAAAATCAGGTTTTTTTTAAAAAAAATTGAGGAATGCCAAAATTACCCATGTTCCCTTTAGTTCCAGCGCCAGGGAAGGAAACAGCCTCTGATGTTAACAGGAAAGCTTGTTCAGCTTCTTCACACACACACACACACACACACACACACCAACGACAACAACCACAACAATAAAAATGCAAGCTTGCCTTTGCTACCTCTTAATTTTTTTCCCTGCAAAACCCAAAGCTAGACTCTTCTCATCGATTTCCAGAAAGAAAGCACTGACATTCGCTTTAATGCTACACACATGCACACAAACACAACAACAACAACAACAACACAAGCTTGCATTTGCCACCTCTTTAATTTTACCCTGCAACACACAAAAGCCAGGCTCCCTGCATCAAATTTCCAGAAAGGCCACCTGCAAAAAAGAAAGTACTGGCATTCGCTTTAATGCTACACACACACACACACACACAAACACAACAACAACACAAGCTTGCATTTGCCACCTCTTTAATTTTACCCTGCAAACCCCAAAAATAGATTCCCTGCATCAAATTTCCAGCAAGGCCACCTGCAAAAAAGAAAGCACCGGCATTTGCTTTACTGCTACACACACACACAAACACACCGAGGCACAAAGACACAAACAAACAGACTGGGGAAAGGATGTGCCCCCTTCTGTGCCACATGGCAGCTGAGCTGATAGGAGCGTGCAGATATTCTGTTAATTCTAGTATTGAGGAAGTTCTGTTACTCCCACGTTGACTTTAATGCTGCCTACGTACACACAAACACACACACAAAACACCGATACACAAATGCACAAACAAACTGGAGAAAGAACATCCACCCTCTGTTCCACGGGGCAGCTGAGCTTGAAGATACTCTATGATGCTATGATTGAAGATAGCCCGTTATTCTTCAGTTTTGAAATTCATTGTGATGCTCCTACACACACACACATACACAACACAAAAAACTCCCCCTCCTGTGCCACTTTAAAGTGTGCAGCAAATGTGTGACAATGAACGAGAAGTGTTGGTTAAGGAAAATTGGTTCCCTCTTCACTCCCCATTTAATTACGCTCCAATTATGTTTTTAACTTCTAAATGATCCTTTTTCTTTCTTTCTTTCTTTCTTTCTTTCTTTTGCCCGAATGCAGCAGAGAATTTTTTTAAAATTTATTTCTTTTTTAAAGGGAGCCATTTTAACAGCTGGGTTTGTTATTTTTTAATTCAAAGCACAATTATCTCCTCCTCCTCCTCCTCCAAAGTTATTTCTTCTGAGCTTTCGTGTGAAGAGGATGGACAGGGTACACTGATATATTTTTATACCAGGTTGTAAAAAGTTGCTTGCCTATTAAAGATACTTTCCCTCATTCTCCAAAATAACAATAACAACAACAATTGCATGGTCATGAAACAACAGGGCAGGATTTGGCAACTATTTCCGTCTTCCTTACAGCAACATTGATGTGTGTGTGTGTGTGCAAATATATATATATACAGGGGAGAGAGAGAAAGAGAGAATGATAACTAGATGATAATTAGATAAATAGATAATGGATGGATGGATGGATAGATAGATAAAGATAGATAGATAGATAGATAGATAGATAGATAGAGAAAGAAAGATAGATAGATAGATAAAGAGAGAGAGAGAGAGATAAAGAGAGATAGATAGATAGATAGATAGATAGAGATAGAGATATAGATAGATAGATAAAGATAGATAGATATAGATAGAGATAGAGATAGAGATATAGATAGATAGATAAAGATAGATAGATAGATAGATAGATAGATAGATAGATAGAGATAGAGGATAGATAGATAGATAGATAGATAGATAGATAGATAGATAGATAGATAGATAGATAAAGATAGATAGATAGAGATAGATAGATAGATAGATAGATAAAGATAGATAGATAGATAGATAGATAGAGATAGAGATAGATAGATAGATAGATAGATAGATAGATAAAGATAGATAGATAGATAGATAGATAAAGATAGATAGATAGATAGATAGATAGATAGAGATAGAGATAGAGATAGAGATAGATAGATAAAGATAGATAGATATAGATATAGATATAGAGATAGATAGATAGATAGATAGATAGAGATAGATAGATAGATAGATAGATAGATAAAGATAGATAGATAGATAGATAGAGATAGAGATAGAGGATAGATAGATAGATAGATAGATAGATAGATAGATAGATAAAGATAGATAGATAGATAGAGATAGAGATAGATAGATAGATAGATAGATAGATAAAGATAGATAGATAGATAGAGATAGAGATAGAGATAGAGATAGAGATAGATAGATAGATAGATAGATAGATAGATAGATAGATAGATAGATAGATAGATAGAGTTATTTTGTATTGTTTAAGTAAGGGTTCCCTTTATTTATTTATTTATTTATTTATTTATTTATTTATTTATTTATTTATTTATTTATTTATTTATTTATTTATTTATTGAGCAGTGTATATCGATAGGAGAATTTGGAAATCTCCACCCGGCATAGGCAATTTCTTCCTTAACAATCGATTGCAGATCACACCTGGGTGGATCTATAGATCACTTTCTCTTACCTCCTGCGCCCTGCCCTGAAGGCAAATAGTTTTAACTTTAAATCAGTGCTTCCTCTCTCTATTCATTAATCCAAACCACTATCAGAAACAAGGGTTATAAGTTACAACCTGCTTCTTTCGGCACCGTCCAAACTTCGAACAGCTGCTGAACGGTCGTAACCCGAGGAACGTCTTTATTATGAAAAGCATAAAAGCATAAAACTTATCAGGAAAGGCTTCATGAATTCAATCTGTATAGTCTGGAGGACAGAAGGGAAAGGGGGGGGGCATGATCGAAACATTTAAATATGTTCAAGGGTTAAATAAGGTTCAGGAGGGAAGTGTTTTCAATAGGAAAGTGAACACAAGAACAAGGGGACACAATCTGAAGTTAGTTGGGGGAAAGATCAGAAGCAACGTGAGAAAATATGATTTTACTGAAAGAGGAGTAGACACCAACCCTCAGGATAAACCAAATTTTACCCCTGGTTAAAACCATCTGCTAAAACGTCCTTCTTGTCAACGACTACTTCAGCATCAACCACAACGACACACGAGCGCACAACAGATACAAACTCAAAGTGAACTGCTCCGAACTCGACTGCAGGAAATACAACTTTAGTAACCGAGTGGTTGATGCCTGGAACTCACCACCTAACTCTGTAGTATCATCCCTTAACCCCCAAAACTTTACCCTTAGACTATCCACTGTTGACCTCTCCCGATTCCTAAGAGGTCAGTCAGGGGCGTGCATAAGTGCACCAGCCTGCCTTCCGTCCCCTGTCCTAATATTTCTCTCTTACTAGTATCATGGATATAAAACATTGTTATATGCTTGACAAAAATAAATAAATAAAATAAATAAATATCTTACCTACCTACCTAGATATTTATTTATTACCTTTCTACTATTTTCCCTTCCTCCCTCCCTTCCTTCTTTCCTTCCTTCCTTCTTTCCTTTCTTCCTTCCTTCCTTCTTATGCACACAAAGGGCGTGCATAATTGCACCAGCGAGCCTTCCGTCCCCTGTCCTAATGTTTCTCTCTTACTAGTATCATGTATATAAAACATTGTTATATCTTTGTATACTACCAATACATGCTTGACAAAAATAAATAAATAAAATAAATAAAATAAATATCTTACCTACCTATATATTTATTATTACCTCTTTCTACTATTTTCCCTTCTTTCTTTCTTTCCTTCCTTCCTTCTTTCCGTTTTCTTTCTTTGTTTCTTTCTTTCCTTCTTTCTTTTTTTCCTTTCTTCTTTCCTTTTTTCTTTCTTTCCTTCCTTCCTTCCTTCTTATGCACACATAGGGCGTGCATAATTGCACCAGCGAGCCTTCCGACCCGTCCTAATGTTTCTCTCTTACTAGTATCATGTATATAAAACATTATTATAACTTTGTATACCACCAATTTGTTACTTGACAAAATAAATAAATTTCAGGACCCTCTGGAACCACACGGTACCTGTTTCCACCTGCCGAGGCCATAATCCGACATTTCCCATCGCCTTCACGGGCCGTCTGAGAACATCCAAAACGGAGAAGACAACGACCAGTGGTGGGGGGAAAAAAACTTTTATCAGAAAGAAAACTCTTTGGGAAAAACACGACGCGATTTCAACCTCCGGAGGCCAAGCCTCTTAAAAGAAGAGTTTTCCCTATGACTAAAATAGGGCAGGCTTTGGATGAAACTACACACCTCTCACACACTCACACACTGCCGGGCTGGCAAGCCACCAAATGACTGAGGACTCCAGGAATCTCGACAACTCACCTGGGCTTGTTCCGGCCCGGGAGAGAAAAATACAAGAGTTCATTGGGAGGCAGGTCAACGTTCCCCGTTTGAATTGGCCCCGCATGAGGCAGGGCCGGGATCTCGTTCAAACGTTCGGGTTTAAAAACAAAACTCAAGAAAATAAATAAAGTAAAAGAGGCTCTCCCAGCAGATCGAAATAGGAAATAGAAAAGGTGGCGATGTTTACTAAAATGGCATGTCTTCTGTTCCAAACCAAAAACTTGAAGTAAACGTACCGCCAAAAAATCTGAGGTAAATCTATCGCCATTTTACTCACCTTCCCACCTGAAAAGAACTCTGTTCCAACTGCCAGTTGCCTTATATTAACTGTATTCCCGATAGATTAATGGTTTCCGATTAATTGGACCTCTGTTTACTATCCATATAAAGGCCTAGTACCACTCACTCATCACAAAATCTCCAGAACGGTAAAGCCTAAAAACTTGAAATTTGGCACATTTGTTCTTATTGGCTTCTAGGTGCTAACTAAGAAATGATTTTTCGAAATGACTTTCAGATCATTATTATTATTATTATTATTATTATTTATTAGATTTGTATGCCGCCCCTCTCCGCAGACTCAGGGCGACTCACAACAGTGACAAAAACAATATATACTGACAAATCTAATAATTAAAATCTAAGATAATAATTATACATTTAAAAATCTAAAAGCAAGGAACCCCAATATAAAAAACATACATACAGTCATATCATGCACTAGGATTACATAGGCAGGGGGAGATTTCTCAGTTCCCCCACGCTTGACGACAGAGGTGGGTTTTAAGGAGTTTACGAAAGGCAAGGAGGGTAGGGGCAATTCTAATCTCCGGGGGGAGTTGGTTCCAGAGGGCCAGGACTGCCACAGAGTATATTTCTTATACAGTATTATATGAACATGCTCTGATGCTAAGGAGTTGAGACTTTCTACTCCCCCTCCCCACATGAAAAGAAATCTGCTCCAACTGTCAATTGCCTTATATTAACACACTCTGATGCTAAGATCACTAAGGAGTTTAGACATTCTACTCCCCCTCCCCACCTGAAAAGAACTCTGTTCCAACTGCCAGTTGCCTTATATTAACATGCTCTGATGCTAAGGAATTACACATTCTACATAAATTTTCAAGCTTTACCTGGCAATTTATCAAGACCGATCACACAGTTTCATAGCGAAGCACACGCCTCACTAAAGCCTGGGACAGTGAAAAAACAGCCCAATGGGCAAAATGGAAGTTCAGACTTCCAGTTTTCCCATTGTGCTAGTTTTTCGCACTCCGGGGCACAACAGGCAAACCGGAAGTCCATTTTTCCGAACTTCCATTTTTTCCCTGTTGGGCCGTTTTTCGCATTCCGGGGCTTCATATGGCTTCGCATGCCACAAGTTCTCTAATGCTGTCAAATTCCACAAAATGATCCCCGCGTTGTTCTCTTTTTTTGCAACTTTCAGCTTTTCACCCGAGTCCTAGCAACACAGAAACATAGAAGACTGATGGCAGAAAAAGACCTCATGGTCCATCTGCCCTTATACTATTTCCTGTATTTTATCTTAGGATGGATCTATCTTTATCCCAGGCATGTTTACATTCAGTTCCTGTGGATTTACCAACCACGTCTGCTGGAAGTTTGTTCCAAGGATCTACTACTCTTTCAGTCAAATAATATTTTCTCACGTTGCTTTTGATCTTTCCCCCAACTAACTTCAGATTGTGCCCCCTTGTTCTTGTGTTCACTTTCCTATTAAAAACACTTCCCTCCTGAACCTTATTTAACCCTTTAACATATTTAAATGTTTAGATCATGTCCCCCCTTTCCCTTCTGTCCTCCAGACTATACAGATTGAGTTCATGAAGTCTTTCCTGGTAGGTTTTATGCTTAAGACTTTCCACCATTCTTGTAGCCCGTCTTTGGACCCGTTCAATTTTATCTATATCTTTTTGTAGGTGAGGTCTCCAGAACTGAACACAGAATTCCAAATGTGGTCTCACCAGTGCTCTATATAGGGGGATCACAATCTCCCTCTTCCTGCTTGTTATACCTCTAGCTATGCAGCCAAGCATCCTACTTGCTTTCCCTAGCGCCGGACCACACTGCTCACCCATTTTGAGGCTGTCAGAAATCACTACCCCTAAATCATTCTCTTCTGAAGTTTTTGCTAACACAGAACTGCCACAGCAGAAAAAAAGAGTTGGCACCTCAGGAGCCCTTTCGACAAGGCAAGCCTTCGCAAATACCTATTTATTGAAATAATAATAATATTAATCCCAGCCACCCCTCTCTCCTAAGCCACCTCTCTGGGCACAGGTCCAATAGGTGAAACACAGTTGAAGGCATTATCGACGCTCATCCTTTTCAACCCCGGCTTATTGTGTCGCTGGATTAACACAATCACGCCAAGTCTGCGCTGCTGGCGATTGCAACAAAAGGAAAGGAAAGCACGGACCCGCGGAATAACAGGAAAGCGCAGACGTTGAAACTCGTGGGACGATACTCAAGCTGCTTCTTGCAGGGGGAAAAAAAGAGTTAACGCAATCGGAGACAATCCTTCCCTACGGTTTCATCATCCCAAATGGGTTGAGGCACGTCTTTGTAATTAATGGCAGTTAATAAGGAAGGGCAAAAAAAGGGGAGAGGAAGGGAGGTGGAGAGAGAGAGAAATCCAAGCCAGAGATAGATATAGATCTTTTTCTTTCCTCCTTCCTTCCTTCCTTCTCTCTCTTTCTTTTCTTCTTTTTCTTTCTTTTTCTATTTCTTTCTCTCTCTTTCTTTTCATCTTTCCCTGTTTTTTTCTTTCTTCTTCCTTCCTTCCTTTCTTTTTCTTTCTTTTTCTTTCTCTCCTTCTTTTCCTCTTTCTTTCTCTCTTCTTTCTTTCTCTCTTGCTTCCTTTCTTCTTTCTTTTCTTCTTTTTTCTTTCTTTTTTTCTATATCTTTCTTTCTTTTTTGCCTTTCCATCTCTCCCTCTCTCTTGATAGATAGATAGGTAGGTAGGTAGATAGATAAGATAGGTAGGTAGGTAGATAACAATAGATATAGATACATAGATTGATCTAGACAGGCAGACAGACAGGTAGGTAGATAAGATAGATAGGTAGGTAGGTAGATAAAATAGATAGTTAGATAGATAAGATAGATAAGATAGGTAGGTAGGTAGGTAGGTAGATAAGATAGATAGATAGATAGATAGATAGATAGTTAGATAGATAGATAGATAGATAGAGATAGATAGATAGACATAAAAAATATCAGCATCATTTCTGCATCATGTTTTACTAAACCAAGGAAAATGTCACGCAGCTAGTCCTTGACTTACGACCACAGCTGAACCCAAAATTTCCATTGCTAAGTGAGAGGGTAGGTTCAGTGATTTTTGTTGCCTCAAGTGAATCTCTGCGTTGTGCAGATGCTCTCAGTATACATAAAAGATACGTTGGTCAAGAATCAGGAGGTACAACACTTAATGATTGTCACAGGGGTCAAATAAGCAATCAGGAAACAATCCATATAAATCATTAGGAACACAAGCAACAAGTTATAGTCATAAAGTCCTAAGTGGGAGGAGATGGGTGATAGGAACAATGAGAAAAATTATTATTTTATTTATTTATTTATTAGATTTGTATGCCGCCCCTCTCCGAAGACTCGGGGTGGCTAACAACAGTATAAAAAGACAATGTAAACAAATCTAATATTAAAAATAATCTAACAAAACCCCAATTTAAAGAACCACTCATACATACAAGCATACCATGTATAAATTCTAAAAGCCTAGGGGGAAGGGAAAATTTCAATTCCCCCATGCCTGACGACAGAGGTGGGTTTTAAGGAGCTTGCGAAAGACAAGGAGGGTGGGGCCAACTCTGATATCTGGGGGGAGCTGGTTCCAGAGGGCCGGGGCCGCCACAGAGAAGGCTCTTCTCCTGGGTCCCGCCAAACGACATTGCTTAGTCGACAGGACCAGGAGAAGGCCAGCTCTGTGGGACCTAACCGGTCGCTGGGATTCGTGCGGCAGAAGGCCGTCGCGGATTAATAGTAATAGCAATGCAGTTTTAGTGAATAGTAACATGTTGAGGGAATTATTTGTTTAGCAGAGTGATGGCGTTCGGGGGGAAACTCTTATGTTTAGTTCTGTTAATGTGCAGGGCCCTATAGAATCATTTTGAGGGTAGGAGTTGAAACAGTTGATGTCCAGGATGCGAGAGGGGTCAGTAAATATTTTCAGTATATTCAGTACCCACTGAATGATCCACATGTGTCAAAATCCAGAAAGGAATTTGAAACACTCACAGAATGCATCATTTTTTCCCCCTCTCTCTTTCGAAAACAGAACCAAAACACACGTTGTAGTAGCCTCAAGGAATAACTTGCAACGTGTGTGTGCTGTACATACTTTTGATCAGTTTTACGAGCTTCACTTTATGACCTTCAACCAGTCATAAATCTACCGGGGATTTTTGCAAAAAACAGGTAATAAAACAGGAGGGGGCAATAAAAGGAAATGTTAGTGTGTATTTTCCCAGCAATTCTCCCCGTCTCTACCTAGGAGGGGGGGGGGGGAAGAGGTTTTAATTGCTGAGATCAAACATGCCGATAGGCAATTACGCCGCTGAGAAGCTTTCCAGGTATGGATTTTTATGGGCAGCCACAGAGCGGAAGCGCGTGCTTCTTCTGGTGTGACCCGACGACAACACACCGACAACACAGAAGCAAACTGGTTAGACCTTTGCCCAAGCCTCACGTTCAAGATCGCTTGTTGAGCCACTTCGAAGGTTCCTGGGAAGAGAGTCTAGTTTTTATATTTCTTTTAAGATCAACAACTTTTTTTTTTCTTTCCCAACAGGCAACTGGACTTTTTTTCTTTCTCTCTCTCTCTCTGAAGAGGTTTCGCTGCTCATCCAAGAAGCTTTCTCGGCTCCGCCACTCAGAGCCTGGATGAGAAGAGAACCCTTTGTCTGAAGGGAAGGAGAGTTTCCTGCCTAAGCAGGGGGTTGGACTAGAAGACCTCCAGGGTCCCTTCTAACTAAACTAAACTAAACTAAACTTAAACCTATTCTATTCCATTCCATTCCATTCTTCACTATTCTATTCTGTTCATTCCAGAGTGGGCCTTCTCCGGGTCCCGTCGACTAAACAATGTCGTCTGGCGGGACCCAGGGGAAGAGCCTTCTCTGCGGTGGCTCCGACCCTCTGGAACCAGCTTCCCCCGGAGATCAGGATTGCCCCCACCCTCCTCGCCTTTCGGAAACTCCTTAAAACCCACCCCTGCCGTCAGGCGTGGGGGAATTGAAACATCTCCCCCTTGCCCATGTAGTTCCTGTGTATGATTCGACTGTGTGCTTGTTTTTTATATATTGGGGTTTCTTTTTTTGGGATTTTTTAACCTAAAACTGTAATTTAGATAGCTAAGTATTAGATTTGTTACTATGCATTGTTTTTTACCATTGTTGTGAGCCGCCCCGAGTCTACGGAGAGGGGGGGCATATAAATTCAATAAATCTAATCTAATCTAATCTATTATTCCATTCTATTGTATTCTACATTCCATTCCATTGTATTCTACATTCCATTCCATTCTTCATTATTCTATTCTGCTCTCCATTCTACTCTATTCTATTCTATTCTCCACTCCATTCTATTCTCCATTATTCTATTCTATTCTATTCTCCATTCCATTTCATTCTTCATTCTTCTATCCTTAGATATATTTTACTATGAGTATCTCCTCTATAACCTTCATCATGTATTTTACTATGTGTATATAGATATAGACCCACTAAAACCCTCATTGTGTATTGGACTAAATAAATAAATAAATAAATAAAGTAATAAATAAAGTAATTAATAAAATAAAATAAAATAAAATAAAAATTCTACATTCTATTCCACTCCACTCCATTCCATTCTTCATTATTCTATTCTATTCTATTCCATTCCATTCCATTCCATTCCATAACCCAGAAAGACCAGTTGCCTCTTGAAAAAAAAGCACCTTTGGGGTCCCTTTCCATTTATTATTCTGATTTTTTTTAAAAAACAAAAAATCCCAACCCCTTAATGTTTGCCTAGCAAGGCAACCAAAGCCGGTTTGGGCTTGCCAAATTCTGCCGATGAGCTGGTATTTAATTCTTATTTCTCTGCCATTCGTAGAAACCCTCGGGATAAGCACAATGTGCTCCTAATCATAACATTTGCTAATATTCCCGCAACTGACACCAGGAAAACAGAATCCGGGGCAGATGTCCCAGTCTTTGTGCTGATCACAAAACGTCACTGTTTTCTCCCCCCCTGTGCAATTTATACGTACGCACCCAAGAAAACTGAACTCAACCGTACTGAATTAAACCATTGTTCCAGAGATCACCTCGAGGTTTGACTACTGCAATGCTCTCTACATGGGGCTACCTCTGGAGAGTGTTCGGAAACTTCAGATCGTCCAAAATGAACTCAGCGGACTGCATTGGCTGCCGATCTGTTGCCGGACACAATTCAAAGTGTTGGTTATGACCTATAAAGCCCTGCATGGCATAGGACCGGACTATCTCTGAGACCGCCTTCTGCCGCACGAATCCCAGCGTCCGGTGAGGTCCAACAGAGTTGGTCTCCTTAGGGTCCTGTCGACCAAACAATGCCGGCTGGCGGGGCCTAGGGGAAGAGCCTTCTCTGTGGGGGCCCTGGCCGCCTGGAATGAGCTCTCCCCGGAGATAAGCACTGCCCCCACCCTCCTTGCCTTCCGAAAGAGCCTAAAAACCCATCTTTCTCGCCAGGCCTGGGGCTGAAATATCTTTCCCCTGACCAATGAATGTTTTAGTACGATTGTTGAATGAATGGCAATGGAAGTTTTGGACTGTTTTATGTATTAATTGGATTGATTTTATTATTGTCTCTTATATATGTTGTGAGCTGCCCCGAGTCCTCGGAGAGGGGCAGCATACAAATCTATCTATCTATCTATCTATCTATCTATCTATCTATCTATCTATCTATCTATCTATCTACATCTCTATCTATCTATATATCTCATCTATCTATTTGTCTCATCTATCTATCTATATCTATCTATCTATTTATCTCATCTATCTATCCTATCTATCTATCTATCTATCTATCTACATCTCTATCTATCTATATATCTCATCTATCTATTTGTCTCATCTATCTATCTATATCTATCTATCTATCTATCTATCTACATCTCTATCTATCTATCTATCTATCTCATCTATCTATCTATTTATCTCATCTATCTATCTATCTATCTATCTAAACAAACAAACAAACAAATAACTATTGAGAAAAGCACACATAACGAAAAGCAGATTTTAAACAACAAGAAAAAAGGAATTATTTTTCTCTTCGGAGCTAAACGTAAACAATATCCAGGAAAGGAGCTAAACCTGGCCTAATTCAGGCAACAATCCTCCAGCAGAGAATGTCTTTTATTGAGGCAGAAATCGTGGTTTTAAAGCCTTGTTCAATCACACCCCCAGACTCACATCTCTTCCATTGACGGGCGTTGACTCTCCACACTCCATTTCCCACAATCCTTTTCCTTTACACTGCCTGGAAGTGACATCACACCCCAAAGAGGCTAAGGCTGTACACTAACACCTTTTACTACGCAACTCCTCTCTGCTTCTGAGCAATCTTCTATAGCGCGGGTCTACGCACTGACTATCCACTCTCATGTCTTCCTCACCCTCTGACTGGGACTAATCTCTCAGTGACATATCAGCCCCCTCTAGTGGCTCCTCCGTTCACTCAGGTCACTTTCCCCCTCACTCTCACTCTCTGCATCAGCCGGCAACCCCCGCTGGCCCAGGGTCTCCAGAGCGGCCTGGGTCATCCTCCTTAGAATCTGACATGCCTTGAGATGGACAAGGAGCACTCCCAATAGGAGGGGTCTGTAATATGGTAAATGATTTAGCTTTACTAGATAAATGGTCAAAGCAATGGAAACTGCAGTTTAATGTTTCCAAATGTAAAATAATGCACTTGGGGAAAAGGAATCCTCAATCTGAGTATTGCATTGGCAGTTCTGTGTTAGCAAAAACTTCAGAAGAGAAGGATTTAGGGGTAGTGATTTCTGACAGTCTCAAAATGGGTGAGCAGTGTGGTCGGGCGGTAGGAAAAGCAAGTAGGATGCTTGGCTGCATAGCTAGAGGTATAACAAGCAGGAAGAGGGAGATTGTGATTCCCTTATATAGAGCGCTGGTGAGACCACATTTGGACAGTTCTGGAGACCTCACCTACAAAAAGATATTGACAAAATTGAACGGGTCCAAAGACGGGCTACAAGAATGGTGGAAGGTCTTAAGCATAAAACGTATCAGGAAAGACTTCATGAACTCAATCTGTATAGTCTGGAGGACAGAAGGAAAGGGGGGTACATGATCAAAACATTTAAGTATGTCAAAGGGTTAAATAAGGTTCAGGAGGGAAGTGTTTTTAATAGGAAAGTGAACACAAGAACAAGGGGACACAATCTGAGTTTAGTTGGGGGAAAGATTAGAAGTAACGTGAGAAAATATTATTTTACTGAAAGAGTAGTAGATCCTTGGAACAAACTTCCAGCAGACGTGGCTGGTAAATCCACAGTCACTGAATTTAAACCTGCCTGGGATAAACCTATATCCATTGTAAGATAAAATACAGGAAATAGTATAAGGGCAGACTAGATGGACCAGGAGGTCTTTTTCTGCCGTCAGTCTTCTATGTTTCTATAGTGGCTACCTTTAATGTCCCCATTTAACTGGAATATGTTTTCATTCATACTCATTTCTACTTGAGTGTTTACGTTCATTGTTAAGCCAATAACGTCTCCATTTCGCCAAACCAGATTCCATAGAAAGTTCTCAATTGGTTTTAAGAAAATCTCTCTTTAAAGGGCAATCCGTTTTTTTCCAGAAAACGTGGCTTACATCACTTAGTCGAATCTAATGTATTGCGCTAAAGATACCTTTGTCGATATTTCAAACACGAGGTTCCATTTTAAACGCCTGTCCACAAAAACTCATCCCTTTTAAAAGGTCAAATAGCATTTCTTTATCGTAAAACGGACCAAACTATTTGAATTATGGCTCCTCTCTGCATTGGAAAGAAAACCACAAAGTGAATTGGAGAACTCTCCGAATGCTTCTTATTCCAAAAAAGTAGCTACCAAATAAAGTGCTTTTGGAAATGAAAAACATTTTACAGGCGGTTTCTAAGTGAGGCCTGTTACGGCCATTTAAGCGTTTCCATTTTGAAAAAGCTACAGAAACGGAGCTGGTCCTCGACTTGCGGCCACAATTTCTTGCCTCGTTTTACGACCCTTCTCGCCACGCGTCGTTAAGCGAATCGTTGCATTCGTCGAGTCACTAAAGACGGTCGTTAGGATGAGTTTGGTTTCACTGACTTGGAAGGCCGCTAAAGGGGATTGCACAACCCTGGGACACCACAACGGTCATAAGTGCGAGTCATCTCCGGATTTTGATCAGGTGGCCCGAGGGATGCCGCGATGGTTTTAAGTTGGGGGTGAAAAAATGTTCCTAAGTCACTTTTGTAACTTTCAAATGAACGGTCGTAAGTCGAGAACCGCCTGCTGCTCACAAAAGCTTCTTAAAACGTTTTTTTTTTTAAATTTTAACCTCCCTGTTTCAAAAACCTACGAAATAATAGAAGTTCATCTCAGAGACAACATCTTATTTACGCTTGCGTTCGCAAAGGAAGTTTTGGTTCGTAAGCCGCCCCGAGTCTTCGGAGAGGGGCGGCATACAAATCTAATAAATTGAATTGAATTGAATTTTCTTTTTTCTTAAAAAAAAACTAGAGAAAACTGACCATTTGGAATCAGGGACTGGCTACTTCTTCATTAACTTAATTATAGTGATTTTAACCTTGGGGGTTGTTTTCAATCGCTTTCCAACAGGCAGGCTGTGTAAGTTATACACAGCAGTTACTTTTAAAAAAACAAAAATGTTCCTTCGTAATCAGCAGTGCTTAATAATAATAATAATTCATAATAATTTATTAGACTTGTATGCCGCCCCTCTCCAAAGACTCAGGGCGGCTCACAATACAATACAATAATGCAATTGTTTGCTCCCCTCCAGTAAAGGGTTGTAAAATCCCATCGCTACCGCTTCGCGTATGCACAGAAGCGTCCACGGAAGGTGGGCGGAGCCTCCCACCACCGTTGCTACCAGTTTGCCAAACCAGGAGCAGGAATAAAATGCTTCTGATTCACTTGTGCCTGTCAGTTGTCGGAGAACCAGTCGCGAAGGGAGTGCGAGGCTCCACCCACCAGCCCGGGCACCATCGTTTGGGTTCGTCTACCTTCTGAGCATGTGCAAAACATTCCATGCATGCGCAGAAGGTAAAAGAACCCTTCGAATGCTATATGCAGAGACTGACGGCATATAAATCCAATAAATAAACAAATAAATCCAATAAATAAATAAATAAACAAATCCAATAAATAAATCCAATAAATAAATCCAATAAATAAATCCGATAGATAGATAGATAGATAGATAGATAGATAGATGTAGATAGATAGATAGATAGATAGATAGATAGATAGATAGATAGATAGATGTAGATGGATAGATAGATGATAGATAGATAGATAGATAGACAGACAGACAGATAGATGTAGATAGATAGATAGAATGAAGAGATAGATAGATAGATAGATAGATGTAGATAGATAGATAGATGTAGATAGATAGATAGATAGATAGATAGATAGATAGATAGATGTAGATAGATAGATAGATGATAGATAGATAGATAGATAGACAGATAGATGTAGATAGATAGATAGAATGAAGAGATAGATAGATAGATAGATAGATGTAGATAGATAGATAGATGATAGATAGATAGATAGATAGATAGATAGATAGATAGACAGATAGATGTAGATAGATAGATAGATAGATAGATAGAATGAAGAGATAGATAGATAGATGTAGATAGATAGATAGATAGATAGATAGATGTAGATAGATAGATAGATGTAGATAGATAGATAGATAGATAGATGTAGATAGATAGATACATAGATAGATAGATGTAGATAGATAGATAGACAGATAGATGTAGATAGATAGATAGATAGATAGATAGATGTAGATAGATAGATAGATAGATAGATAGACAGATAGATATAGATAGATAGATAGATAGATGTAGATAGATAGATAGATAGATAGATAGACAGATAGATATAGAGATAGATAGATAGATAGATGTAGAGATAGATAGATAGATAGATAGATAGACAGATAGATGTAGATAGATAGATAGATAGATAGATAGATAGATGTAGATAGATAGATAGATAGATAGATAGATAGATAGATAGACAGATAGATATAGATAGATAGATAGATGTAGATAGATAGATAGATAGATAGATGTAGATAGATAGATAGATAGATAGATAGATAGATAGATAGATAGATAGATAGATGTAGAGATAGATAGATAGATAGATGACAGACAGATAGATGTACATAGATAGATAGATAGATAGATAGATAGATAGATAGATAGATGTAGATAGATAGATAGATAGATGTAGATAGATAGATAGATAGATAGATAGATGTACATAGATAGATAGATAGATAGATAGATAGATAGATAGATGTAGAGATAGATAGATAGATAGATGACAGACAGATAGATGTACATAGATAGATAGATAGATGTAGATAGATAGATAGATAGATGTAGATAGATAGATAGATAGATAGATAGATAGATAGATAGATAGATAGATAGATAGATAAAACTTGCCCCTGCTCCTCCCCCCGAAATAATAATATCCACCTCAACGTCTGTCTGTATGCCTAAATGCTCTTGAAACATGTTGCAGCAATGTTGCGACAAGGACACAACCAGCAGCACGCGTTACAAAACCCTTTGCAGAAACAATCTTTGCTCGCAAGCAACAAGCGTGGCTCCCGCTTACGACATTTTTCCGTCTAGTTCTAGCCGACGTTGACTCGGCTATACACCAGCCCACTGTTTTTCTTAAGTTATTAATGCAGACAAGCCGTCACAACGCAATTAATTATTATAAATCGGGACAATCCATTTTTTCCCCTTGCTATGTGTTTTAATGGGACCAGTAGAGCAACATTTTGGAAGGAATCGGTTTTTATTTTTTTAAAAAGGGAAACGGATCGGTGTTCGTGGTAGATACACTTTAAGCCACGTTCGACCTTGTTGCTGTCATTGGGGCAACGTTGTGTCAAGCTTCCACTCCTGTTAAGCAATGATCCCATTACACACTAACACAAAAGAGCCTGTTGGGATTTTAACAAGGATTCGGTTACTGTGGATTTACCAACCACGTCTGCTGGAACAAACTTCCAGCAGACGTGGTTGGTAAATCCACAGTAACCGAATTTAAACATGCCTGGGATAAACATATATCCATTGTAAGATAAAATACAGGAAATAGTAAAAGGGCAGACTAGATGGACCATGGGGTCTTTTTCTGCCGTCAGTCTTCTATGTTTCTATTCCACTGTATATATACATTCCATGGATTCTTGGCCTTAAGCCAAGACTGTCAAAATCAATTTAATTGAGGGATTCATTGGGGTGGGGAGGGAGATGTGGGGAGCAGCAGAAGAGGGCATGACCATTGCGGGTGTGAAATGGGACTTGTTGGGGGCAGGACTTCCTTGAGACCCTCCCTCACTTAACACAGGAGACGTTGTACTCCCCCTCCCCACCTGAAAAGAACTCTGTTCCAATTGCCAGTTGCCTTATATTAACACACTCTGATGCTAAGGAATCTAGATGTTCTACTCCCCCTTCCCACCTGAAAAGAACTCTTTTCCAACTGCCAGCTGTCTTATTTTAACATCATGCTGATGCTAAGGAGTTACACATTCTATATAAATTTTCAACCTTTAAGTGTCAATGTATAAAGCCGAATCATAACTACTCATTAATTTTCAAGCTTTAAAGGTCAATTTATCAAACCCAATTCACATCACTTCGTAGCAACGCACAGGTAACCAGCAACTAGTAACTCAATAAAAACATTAAATAGTTTTTTTTAAAAAAACAACAATGGTGGCCAGAAAGGTTTTATAAAATGGGACAAAATTCACTTAACAACTTTCTCACTTAGCAACGGACATTTGGGATTCCGTTGTAGTCACTAAGTCGAGGACTAGCTATTCGTCATAGGCTGGCAGCTGGGATTCCTTTCCAAGAATTGCACAACCCTGCAGGACTTTAAGCTCCCAAAACCTTCTGATCAAACCAAATTATTTAAAGAGTTTTAATTAAAAAAAAAACCCCACAGGCTTTAGGGTGGAGGCGTCTGAAATTTCAAGAGCTTACAAGATGGATCGCCTCATCTCCTTTCACAGGCTGACACACCCCAGGTGGTCCTCGACTTACAACCGCAGTGCAACCCAAAATTGCTCTACCTATTGCTGAAGGAGACATCTGTCAAGTGAGTTTCTGTCAGTGAACCTGGCATTCACCATGGTGTGTTGGAAGGTCGCAAAAGGGGATCATGTGACGCCCGGGACACTGCGACTGTCATAAATATTTCTTTCTTTCTTTCTTTCTTTCTTTCTTTCTTTCTTTCTTTCTTTCTTTCTTTCTTTCTTTCTTTCTTTCTTAGATTTGTATGCCACCCCTCTCCGAAGACTCGGGGCGGCTAACAACAATATAAAAAGACAATGTAAACAAATCTAATATTAAAAATAATCTAAAAAACCCCAATTTAAAGAACCACTCATACATACAAGCATACCATGTATAAATTCTATAAGCCTAGGGGGAAGGGAAATTTCAATTCCCCCATGCTTGACGACAAAGGTGGGTTTTAAGGAGCTTGCGAAAGGCAAGGAGGGTGGGGGCAACTGTGATATCTAGGGGGAGCTGGCTCCAGAGGGTCGGGGCCGCCACAGAGAAGGCTCATCTCCTGGGTCCTGCCAAATGACATTGCTTAGTCGACGGGACCCGGAGAAGGCCAACTCTGTGGGACCTAACCGGTCGCTGGGATTCGTGCGGCAGAAGGCGGTCCCGGAGATATTCTGGTCCGATGCCGTAAAGGGCTTTATAGGTCATAACCAACACTTTGAATTGTGACCGGAAACTGATCGGCAACCAATGCAGACTGCGGAGTGTTGGTGTAACATGGGCATATTTAGGAAAGCCCATGATTGCTCTCGCAACTGCATTCTGCACGATCTGAAGTTTCCGAACACTTTTCAAAGGTAGCCCCATGTAGAGAGCATTACAGTAGTCGAACCTCGAGGTGATGAGGGCATGAGCGACTGTGAGCAGTGAGTCCCGGTCCAAATAGGGCCGCAACTGGTGCACCAGGCGAACCTGGGCAAACGCCCTCCTCGCCACACTGAGTAGGAGTTGGCTGCCAAGCGACTGAATGTTAGGTGGCCCTGGAGATGCTAAAATGGCCGCCGGTGTGAACAACGGCCACAAGTCACTTTTTTTCGGTGACGGTTCTAAATCGAGGACTACATGCTGCTCACAAAACCCCTGTTAAAATGGCCTGTGTGTTCATTTTAGCGTTTTCGTTTTGAAACTCTCCAAAAAGAGAGGCTCAGCTCGGGAACAAAATCTGATTTACGCTTCCATTCACAAATGAAAACTTCAGAAAATGAGGAAAAAATCTCACTTTTTTTTCCGTTTTAGAGACACAGCTCACCGTTTGGAAGCAGGGACCAGCTACATGGTTCAAATTTCATTAAATATGGTGATTTTTACCTCAGAGATGTTTGTAATAACAACTTTCTGACAGCGAGGCTCAGCAAGAAAATTGGATTTTCCATCGCGTTTGTGAAGAAAAAAAATTTCCGTAATCGGAATTGTACAACAATTGCACAACAATAGCCACCCTGAGTACCCGGAGAGGGGCAGCATATAAATCGAATCAATCAATCAATCAATTCTTAAGTGTTATTCATGCATCATCATGAAATTTCCAGAACCGTAAAGCCTACAAACTTGAAAGTTGGCACGTTTGTTCCTGTTGGCTTTTCTAGGTGCTCGTTAAGATTGGATTTTTTAGAAATGACCATCAGATCACTAGTATTTTTTATACAGTGTTATATTAATTAACATGCTCTGTTGCTAAGGAGGTAGAAGTTCTACTCCCCCTCCCTACTTGAAAAGGACTCTGTTCCAACTGCCAGTCGGCTTATATTAACACGCTGTGCCATTATTTAAAAACAACAACAACCAGGTAAACATAACCATCATTTTGTCAAAGGTAAGCAATTTTTCTCACCTCCAAATACTGTATTTCTACAGATCAAGCCCTTATTCATTCATTCATTCGTTCGTTCGTTCGTTCGTTCGATTTCTATGCTGCTGAGACCCAGGGCCGCTTACAACATGTCATAAATCTAAATCAAATTACATTCTAAAAATCCTAGTCAAAAATTAGAAATGATTTTTATCCCTAAATCAGCACCTGTCAAAGAAGCACCCCACAGGTTAAAGATTATTCGGGTAAACATCTGGAAAAGTTATCGAAGCAGAACAAGACAGTAACCCAGGCTGCCTGAAAACGGATGCCGAACAGGAGTGCAAAATTCACCAACAAGCTTGAAACGATTAACTAATGGGTTTATTTTAGGTGGCAAAAGGCGCTCTCTTTTTTTTAAACACAGCGTTAAAAACAACAGATGGAACCCAGAATTTAAAGGCTGGATAGATGTATATATATGGAGCTTTTAAAACTATGTCTTCTTCTTTTTTGGGAGAAAGGAAATGAAAGCATTCAAAATGGCTTCTCTTCCACCAGAAATTATTTTTCCACGTTATGTTTCCACTCAGAAAGAAAGAAAGAAAGAAGGAAGGAAGGAAGGAAGAAAGGAAGAAAGGAAGAAAGGAAGGAAAGACAGAAAGAAAGAAGGAAAGAAAGAAAGACAGAAAGAAAGAAGGAAAGACAGAAAGAAAGAAAGAAAGAGAGGAAAGAAAGAAGGAAAGAAAGAAAGAAAAAAGAAAAAAGAAAAGAGGGAGGAAGGAAGGAAGGAAGGAAGGAAGGAAGGAAAGAAAGTAAGACAGAAAGAAAGACAGACAGAAAGAGAGAGAGAGAGGGAGAGAGAGAGAAATGAACTTGGACAAAGGGCTGATAAATGCCAGAGCAATCATCCCATGGGTGGCTCTTTCCAGATTTTCACCCGCAGAAATCTCATTTTAGTTCCCAGCATGGTGTCCTATGCTGGATTGGCAGATGGGACGACTTCCCGACACACCACCTAGCAGATGCCAGAAAAAAGCAAGCTACCTTTTTTTTTTTAGAAAGAATAAATTTGGGAAAGGAAACGGCTAGAAAATTTGTCTCAACAGCTCACAGAAGCTGGGAAGGCCTGGAAATTTGGATTAATTTTCTCCCCCCCCCCCCCCCTTCAGTTTCCTGCAAAATTCTTGATTTTTCAAACACAAAAAAAGGAAGGAAGGAAGGAGAGGAAGGAAGGAGAGAGAAAAGAAAGGAAGGAAGGTGAGAGAGAGAAAGGAAGAAGAGAGATAGGAAGGAAGGAGAGACGGGAAGGAAGGAAGGAAGGAAGGGAGGGAGGTGAGAGAGAGATTCAAAAAGTTGATTTTCTTTTACTGGGAATTTCTGTCATTTTCGCCAATATTTCGGTTCTAGGGAACAGCAAAATAGACTGGGGCGGTGGTTCTTCACCCTTTCTTCCCCAGGAAAGCCTGTTAAATGCCTTTTGTGACCATGGAACCCCTCCCAAGACTGAACTCCAGATTTAAATCATAACATTTCTTTAAGGACCCCTCCCCGAGACAACACTGTGGTCCCCCCAGGGGCTGAGACCCACTAAATGAGAAAAAAAACCCCATAGAAGTCACAAACCAGCATATCAAAGATATATGCATTTCCATTCCATTCACAGAGAGCAATGAAATGCAGAAGTCCCATTAAACTGCTCATTCATCTGATAACATTTGAGCTCATTTGGGGGGGGGGGGTTCTTTCAGCTCCATTTTTTTAAAAAAATAGTACATTAGGATTGCAAGGTATTATAGCAGTATAGGAAAAACGAATAGGAATTCCTCTACAAAAGAGGAAGAAATTTAGCAAGCAGGTATGAGCATGAAGTGCTAAAAGGATTAAACACAGAGAGAGAGAGAGAGAAGGAGGGGGGAGAGAAAGAGAGAAAGAGAGGGAGAGGGAGAAAGAGAGGGGGGGGAGAGAAAGAGATAGCAAGAGAGGGAGAGGGAGAGAAAGCAAGAGAGGGAGAGAGGGGGGAGAGAAAGAGATAACAAGAGAGGGAGAGAGAGAAAGAGAGAGAGAGAGCAAGAGAGGGAGAGAGGGGGGAGAGAAAGAGATAGCAAGAGAGGGAGAGAGAGAGGGAGAGAGAGCAAGAGAGGGAGAGAGAGAGAAAGAGATAACAAGAGAGGGAGAGAGAGAAAGAGAGAGAGAGAGAGGTGAATCTTCAGCATTTCAGAATTCAGTTATGTCTGGATCAAAAGGAATGTTTCTGGAGATAATCGGAAATGACAGATGAGCCAGAAATTCCATATCGTGTTCCGTTGCAACAGAATAAAATGCAAAACAGCTGGAGCCGAGGAAATTGCATAGCTAATGAGCTGCTAGACCAATTACCTAATAAAATCAGTCGAACGTATCCGGTTCTGCTCAACCAGGACAAGGCTAACCAAGGAAATCAGTTTATCCTCCCAAGAACAGGGTGGGGTTTTAAACTTGGATAAAAGGGGATGGGTTGTGGTTTGGAATTCAAAACACGGTTAAGACGTCGCCAAACATGGTTAGGAAACCAGGGCTGCATGAAACCCGGCTATTCTGTATACAAGGCTGTGCGTCACCTGTAAATAGATCCAGAGAGGTTATTCGCCGACACTGGTGAATAAGCGTTGGCAGAACCTGCCTTTCCAACCTGCTGAAGCTACCATATTTGTCTTTTTGAGAAAATCAATCAGAAAATACACGTGACCGAAATATTTTTATACTCAGCAACAGAAACAAAGGAGGAGGAGGAGGAGGAATAAAACGTGGGCTTCTATTTATTGAGAATACATATGCATGTATGTTAATAATGAGCAATATTCCCTGAGAGGGAATAAAATTTAACCAGCAGCCCCATATTTATGTCTACATGTCTATTTGTTTATATGTCTATATATCTATGTATCTATAGCTATACATCTATTTCTCTATTTCTCTCTCTCTCTATCTATCTATCTATATCTATCTATCCATCTCTTTCTATCTATCCATCCATCCATCCATCCATCCATCTATCTTTCTATCTCTCTCTCTCTCTCTGTCTCTATCTATCTATCTATCCATCCATCCATCCATCCATCCATCCATCCATCCATCTTTCTATCACCTTATTCCCTGGTGCAGAGCTGAAGGGATTGGATACTGTAGCCTAAAGGTTAATTCTCTGCCTTACAAGGCAAAGGTTTGCAGGTTCAAGTCCCAGTGAGGGTATGGCTAGCTGATGAGGCCAAAATATGGCCGAAATAGATCTATCCTAGTCTCCCTTAATTTTCAAATTCAGCAAAAAATATGTGACATACATACATACATACATACATACATACATATATGTTTTCGTAGATTTTCACGGGTACAGGTATGACGGTCTTGGTATATTCGGGTTTCTTCCCGTGTAGGATTTGGAAATTTCTGGCGACGTTTCGATGAGGTCCCACTCGTCATCTTCAGGCTGGTGTTTCTGTCCTTGTTCTCAGGTGTTCGCCTGAGAACAAGGACAGAAACACCAGCCTGAAGATGACGAGTGGGACCTCGTCGAAACGTCGCCAGAAATTTCCAAATCCTACACGGGAAGAAACCCGAATATACCAAGACCGTCATGTCATATATATATAAAACCTATTATTTATCCATCCATCTATCCATCATCTATCTATTTATTTATTTCTATCTATCTGTCTGTCTATCTGTCTGTCTATTCCTATCTATTTCTCTATACATTGTCTGTCTGTCTATTTCTATCTACTTCTCTATATATTGTCTGTCTGTCTGTATGTATGTATGTCTATCTATCTGTCTGTCTATTTCTATCTACGTATTTCTCTATACATTGTCTGTCTGTCTGTCTATGTGTCTGTCTATCTATTTCTATCTATTTCTCTATACATTGTCTGTCTCTGTCTGTCTCTGTCTGTCTGTCTCTGTCTGTCTGTCTGTCTGTCTGTCTGTCTGTCTGTCTGTCTGTCTGTCTGTCTATGTATCTGGACTACCAGGCAAAATTATTATTATTATTATTCAAAAGCGTCACTGTATACATTTCCTTTTGTCTTCAAGTATTTTTGCTTGCTTTACAGAGAAGGAATTTTGGGCTTGACTGTGCCAATCGCCGTATTTCATATTGAACGACACAAAGGCGAAACACAAACAAACACACACATACCCTTTTTCCTCTCTCTCTCTCTCTCTCTTTTGGCCTTTTTGGCAAATTACCCAAATGCCAAACGACGGCGTTATAAAAATAACACACAAGAATTTTGGAACGAGAAGACTGTTCTGTTCAGTTAAACTTCCTCTGTGACAGGAAACTCCATTCCTGCTGCTTGAGTAAAATTGTGGCACACAAGAGGGGGAGGTTTTTTTGGTGCAAGAAGGCCACGTAAAATTTAGGTGGAGCTGGGCTACAATCAAGTGTTAACCAAGAGGTAACACAACTGCAGGAGCCGAAGGAAAAGCAGTTGTTGTGTTGACTCTCTCAACGTTCAAGTGTTCGGGAGTTAACTCCCGCCCACCCCAAAAACAAAAGCATGTTTAATGCTCTCAAATAAACATGGCAGTGAAATGCGATCGCGACGCCTTCTGCTTTCTTCAACCGATGTTTTCGGTTCAGCAGAAGATAAAAGCCCACCCCAGTGTATACATAATAAGGATAATTTCGACTGCAAAAAATCATGGGCAGTTTTTTTTTCACCAAGGATACATCCGTTCTACATTATATATTCATTACACGTGCAAATAATCAATTTATTTTACTTTTGAAAAAAGTCACGCTAGCTAGGGCCAAGGTCATCTTAAGAAAACAGGTTTTCTTTGTTAGAAAACTCAATTAGAGAGCCTTGCAGAAACGGTAACGACTATGTATGTATGTATGTATGTATGTATGTATGTATGTATGTATGTAAATTGTAAATACAGGATGTTTCTATCTCCCCCCCACCCCATCTAAATGTAGAAGGAGGAAATATGATAGACTCCTAATGTCCCAAGATTTGTGTTTTGAAGGAGAAAGAGACCTTAAAATCCACTTAAAATGGATTTCAGCTAAAGTCTGCCTAAGATTTATACCTTCCCTGCTTTCAAAAAGCTCTTTGAAATACAGTCCTGTAGTTAAAAGCTGCCCGTCCCACCTTGGGAAGAAACAAGGACCTTGAGTTTATTTATTTATTTTTATTTATATATAAAAGGCCGAAATGGTGCCATCCTAGCCTCCCTTAATTTTAAAATTTCAGCAAAAAACATGTGATATATATATATGTATATGTATAGATATATTTATTTTCTCCAATATGCAATACATATTGAAGAGAATAGACATGTAGTGATATATATAAAGAAAAGGATAGAAGAAAAGAAATAAAAATAGAGAAGATATACGAAAGGGAGATATATGAGATAAAGGAGAGACAATTGGACAGGGGACGAAAGGCACAAACCAAGTGGATATTTCCGACCGACAAAAAAATAATAACAATAGAAGATTGACAGCAGAAAAAGACCCCATAGTCCATCTAGTCTTCCCTTATACTATTTCCTTTATTTTATCTTACAATGGATATATGTTTATCCCAGGCACGTTTAAATTCAGTGACTGTGGATTGACCAACCACGTCTGCTGGAAGTTTGTTCCAAGCATCTACTCCTCTTTCAGTCAAATCATATTTTCTCACGTTGCTTCTGATCTTTCCCCCAACTAACCACAGATTGTGTCCCCTTGTTCTTGTGTTCACTTTCCTATTAAAACACACTTCCCTCCTGAACCTTATTTATCCCTTTCACATATTTAAATGTTTCTATCGTGTCCCCCCTTTCCCTTTGGTCCTCCAGACTAGACAGATGGAGTTCATGTAGTCTTTCCTGATCAGTTTGATGCTGAAGACCTTCCACCGTTTTTGTAGCCCATCTTTGGACCCCTTCAATTTTATAATATAATAAATAAATAAAAAGTAAAATTAGCCTTTTCACTAGCGAAACTGATCTTCAGGAAGGAAGGAAGGAAGGAAGGGAGGGGAAAAAAAGAAATATTATCTAATAAACAGCCCCAGACCTGTTGCTAGAAATGCCCTGGAGATAACAAGCGAGCAACCGACAACATTGATAACACAACACTGGGGATATTAGAAAGCCTTTGTGGAGGTGTGTTTGCTAGCAGGGAAATATTGAACAAGGAGGGAAGGCTCTTGATAAGACAGAAAGGAAGTTTCAACTCCCTCGATCAACAAACAGGGGAAAAAAATCCCAGATAAATATTTATTCTTTCACTTAAAGAGATAAACATCCTTCTTTGCCATAGGACGGAAAAGGCTGTGCTGTTATTTTGCATTTATCCTTGAATTCAACTTATGATGACTTATCATTTATGACTTATGACCACAACTTATGCATTTATCCTCAACTTATGACGACTTATCATTTATGATGTATGACCACAACTTATGCATTTATCCTCAACTTATGACGACTTATCATTTATGATGTATGACCACAAATAATAATAGACCTTTATTACAGTCAAAGACCATCAATATAATAGTAATTTTAAAAAAAAATCCAAGAACCGTTTCAGATTCTTAGAATCTAGACATTTTAGTAGCTCTTTGATTCTAGTATCAGATTCTTGGGTCATAAATGGAGTCCTTGACTTACAGCAGTTCACTGACCATCCAAAGTGGGTCGTCACCCAAGTCAACAAAGACTTGCTAGGTGTTGAGGTTCTTGGACATCTGGAGACAAATGACTTACAGAATTCATGTCTTTTGGCTGACCAACCAAAATTAACCCATTGTAAATATACAAAAGATGTACCACAACTTATGCCGCCTCTGGCATGGGTACCGTAGGTTCGCCATCACGGTGGTGATAGAAGCGCTAAAAACAGAAGACGGCGAGTTAGGACCATCCCAGCATTCTCACACGATCAAAATAGGGGTTGCTTAAGCAATCAGGACGTATTGACGGCGGTCGCGGCATCTGTCCCCATTTGCGACCTTCCCAGCCAAGCTTACGAAAGGTCGTAAGTCGTGGTCATAAATTGAGGATAAATGAATAGGTTGTGGTCGTAAATCATAAATGATAAGCCGTCATAAGTTGAGGATAAATATGTTCTGTCGGGCTCTCTGGTAGACTCCTCCCAAAAATTCACAGGTACAAATTTCAGACACACACACGTTTGACAATTCAAAACAATGTTCTTTATAAGGAAAATTCACTTAAACCAAGCCCTCTTTTGGTATAGCACAGAGCACTCGTCTCCAAACAAACTGGTAATTTGTACAAGTCCCTTATCAGTTTTGTAGCTTGCAGCTGTGAAGCAATTCACAGTCCTTCTTTCACAAAGTGAAACACACTTTGCTGTGGTTTAGTTTCAAAGCGGGGAAAAATCAGCACACAAAAGGTCAAAGGCAGCAAAGCAGGCACGAAACACAAAGATCAGATAATCCTCCACAATGGCCAAACCCACAGGCTGCTATTTATAGCAGCCTCACTAATGACCCCAGCCCCACCCAACCACAGGTGGCCTCATTTTCTTTGATAATCATCTCTCAGTTGTTGCTGCCTATGCATCGCTCTCCGCATGCGTGGCTGTATCATTCACTCTTGTTCTGAATCCAAGGAGGAGCTAGAGAATTGATCTCCTTCTGAGCTGTCTGCCCCACTCTCCTCCTCCCTGTCACTCATGTCTTCTTGGTCAGAGGAGCCTTCATCAGCAGATTCCACCGGGGAGGGGGCAAAACAGGCCTGCAGCATGTGGATGTCTCCCCCACATCCACAGTCCTTGGGGCAGGAGCTGGGCCAGAGCTAACCACAACAAAATGCACAAAAGCTCCCGTCTTTTAAACTTCCTCATTTTTTGCTTTGAAAGCATTTTGCTTCTCATTCGAGGGGCGTCTTCAGTTCTGACCCGATGTAAGGGAATGGAAGGGTTGATATTTTTTGCAGACGGATTTCCAGGGGGGGGAAAACTGAAGACTCCAGGAACTATTTGCGCTACTCGGGGACATAGACAATCCTCCGAGAGGCCTCAACGGCTCTCTAAAAACGATGCAAATGACGATTAGCCTGCAAGGAGCATCAATCCTTCCATTTCCCACCATCCAGAGTCGGAGAAGCTTCTGGGATGAGAAGCTAAACGTCTTCGAAAGAAAAAACAACAACAAAATCCAGTTGCCTCCCCCCAAAAAAGGACCTTTTGGGCAACCGTGACCTTGGATGACCGAGAAACGCTTCCCCGTATCTTTTTAAGAAAGCGTGCCGCCAGTTGGAAGCCGCACCGTTCTAACCAAACCAGATTTTGGCACAAAAGGCAAATTAACGACAAAAAAAAAAGAACCAGCCGAACAGGATACGGAGCTCGCCGGCTGCCAATGATGGTCGGAAGCTGGTTTAAAGCAGGGGAGGCACGTGCCCGTCACATGTTGGCAACCGAGGCTCTCCAAATCCGAGGAAGTGCTTGTAACCGGAACCACGCGGCGGGTTTGAGTAGACAATAAGGTTGCGGATACAGTAACTTCAGGGCATTATCCGAGAGGTAAATGCAACCTGGAGTTTGGACAACCTGGTGCTCAGATCATGTTGTGGGAAGGAGGGAGAGATGGGGTGGGCAACGTTCTTGAGGAATTATCTATCTATGATCTATCTATCATCTACTCCTATCATTTGTCTATCATCTAATCTATCTAAATATTAGCTATCTAGTCTATGCACTCTAATCTGTCTATCATCTCAATTTGTATCTATTCCTTTCTTCTTTTCTGCCTCCCTTCTGTATCCACCCTCTTCCTTCTTTCCTGCTTTTTCTCTGTCTACCCATCCGTCTCAATTTCTATTCCTTCCTTCCTTCCTCCCTTCTTTTTCTCCCTCTCTCCCTCCTTTCCCACTTTTCTTTTCTCTTCCTTCTTCTCTCTTTCTATCTTTTTCCCTCTCTCACTCCTTCTCTTTCCTTCCTCCCTTCCTTTCTTCCCTTCCTACCACCCTTCTTCCTCCCCTCCTCCCTTCCTTCTTTTTCTCTCTCCCTCCCTCCCCACTCTTTGCGTTCTCTCCTCCCTCTTTTCTCTTTCTATCTTCTTTTTTCTCTCTTTCCTTTCCTCCTTCCTTTCTTCCCTTCCTTACCCACCTCCCTTCTTCCTCCCCTCCTCCCTTCCTTCTTCCTTCTTTTTCTCCCTCTCTCCCTCCTTCCCCACTATTCTCCTCCCACTTCTCTTTCTCTCTTCTTTTTTTCTCTTTCTCTCTCTCCTCTTTCCTTCCTTTCTTCCCTTCCCTTTCTTATCTACCTCCCTTCTTCCTCCTTTCCTTCTTCATTTCTTCCTTCTTTTTCTCTCTCCCTCCCTCCCCACTCTTTGCCTTCTCTCCTCCCTCTTTTCTCTTTCTATCTTCTTTTTTCTCTCCTTCCTTCCTTTCTTCCTTCCTTCTCCTTCCTTTTTCTTTCTATCATCTCCAATGAAACCGTAATTTTTCCCCTCTCCAAAAGTCGGACCCAATGGAGAACCACTCAAGCAGAGGGGTCGGGCAGGAGAACAACACTTAATGGGCTTTGATTAATAAGCACGGTGAGACTGTCGACCAGATGCAAGATTGGAGGCGGTCCTCGGCTTACAACCGCAACTGAGGTCAGAATTTCCGCCGCTAAGCGAGTTACTGCCCAATTTTTCCACCTCTTTTGGGGGGGGGCAGTTGAGCGCATCAGCACCGTTGTCAAATGAATTGCAGGGCTATGATCCTCGAATTGAATTTGATTCGCTGAGAAATTGGTGAGCCGTCGAAACACCCATCGGTTTGCCAAGTGGCCAAATTTTGGTTCACGGGATTTTCTGCCCCAGCCGTAACCATGAGGACTAGGGCACTTTTTCCCCACAGTGCTGTTGTCCACTTTGTGTCCCTGAGACAAATGGTTATAAGCCGAGGAAATTCACAAGCCAGCATCCCACCAAGGACCACAGAACGGCCAAGCCATCCACGCCACTACATCGGTGGAAGAACACAACTCAAGCCACAAGACCCAGGAAGGAGGCCTCTCCCACCATCACTTCCCACACATTTTTACACACACACATCACCTGTGTTGCCTTTCTCATTTTCAGTTGCTTTTGGAAGGGCCTGGACCTTTAGAAGGGCTAGAAAGCAGGGGGAGGAAGAGGAGGAGGTGGTGAAGGAGGAAGGGGAATGGGAAGAGAATTTAGAGGTCTTTGATGCTCTCTGTGCTGGCTGGTTTTCTTGCAGATGTTTCATGGCCCAGCTAGGCAACAATATCCAGGTTAGAATGGAGAAGGTGGTGGTGGTAGTGGTCGTGGTGGTGGAGGAGGAGGAGAAGAAGAAGAAGGAGGAGAAAGAAGAAGAAAGGAGAAGAAGGAGAAATAAGGAGAAAGGAGAAGAAGGAGGAGGAGGAGGAGAAGAGGAAGAGAAAGAAGAGGAAGAAGAAGAAGAAGAAGGAGGAGGAGGAGAAAGAAGAAGAAAGGAGAAGAAGGAGAAATAAGGAGAAAGGAGAAGAAGGAGGAGGAGGAGGAGAAGAGGAAGAGAAAGAAGAGGAAGAAGAAGAAGAAGAAGAAGAAGAAGAAGAAGAAGAAGAAGAAGAAGAAGGGAGAAAGGAGGAGGAGGAGAAGTGAGAAGGAGAGAGGAGGAGGGGGAGGAGAATTTAAGAGGTCTTTGATGCTTTCTGAGCTGGGTGGTTTTCTGGAAGACATTTCATGACCCAACTGGGTAACATCATCAGGGCCAGAAGGGTTTTCAGAGAGGAGGAGGAGGAAGACTGTGGGGCCTGAGCGTAACGTCAGGCATGCTAACCTATGCAATGAGGACCCCAACCCAACAATCGGAACTCCCTGCTCCATTAACATCTCTATAAGCCGTATAGGAAACGTCTGCGGTGCCAAAAACTCCAAACACATACGCCAAACACCCATGTTCCACCTGTCCACCATCAACATCCCTTTGAAATCTTCCCCCCCTCCTCTTCCTCTCCCCCTCCTCTTCCTCTCCCCCTCCCCAATCTATGGGGTGTCCACTTCAAAGCGGAGCAGGGGGGCTAATGAACTGGACCAAGGAAGAGATGGGGGTCCGCTAACCTTCGCCCCAGGGGTCTTGGAGGGGCTGGGGATGATGGGAAGAAGCCCAACATGGGGGGATCTTTGGACAGAGGGAGACGATGGGAGGTGGGTTGCCATCCTAGGGTTTCTTTGGGTGGTTGGGGATGATGGGAGTTGGGAACCCCATCACTAGAAGTATTTGGGTGGCTGGGGATGAGGAGGAGAGGGGAGGCGCCACCTCACAGGTCCTTTGAGTGGCTGGGGAACATGGGTCCCCAATCCATGGAGGTGCGCTATTTTGATAGCTGGGGATGATGGGAGGTGGGCTGAGCTCTTAAGGGGTGTTGGGAATGAGGGGGGATGGGAATGAGGGGGAGTGGGCCCCCACCAGAGATCTTTTGGCAGCTGGGGATGATGGGAGGTGAGCCGACCATCCCAGTGTTCTTTAAAGAGCTGGGGATGATGGGAGGTGGACCTCTATCTTAGAGCTCTTTTGACAGCTGGGGATGATGGGAAGTGAGCCCCCACCCCAGAGGTTTCTAAACAGCTGGGGATGATGGAGTCCTCTGGAACACAGGATTATGGGAAGTGGGTCCCCACGCAAGAAATCCGATGGAGCTAGGGAGGATGGGAAGTGGGGGCCCTACCCCAGAAGTCCTCTGATGTTGGGAATGATGGGACATGAGCTGGCACCCCAGATGTTTTGACAGCTGGGGATGATGGGCGGTGGGCCTCCACCCAAGAAGTCCTCTGGAGCTGGGGATGATGGGAAGTGGGCTGGCACCCCAGGTCTTTTGACAGCTGTGGGTGAAGAGAAGTGGGTCCCTATCTGAGAAGTCCTTTGGGGCTGGGGATGATGGGAGGTGGACCTGAACCCGAGAAGTCCTCTGGAGCTGAGGATGATGGGAGGTGGGCTGGAACCCCAGGTCTTTCAGCAGCTGAGGATGAAGAGAAGTGGGCCCCTACCTGAGAAGTCCTCTGGGGCTGGGAATGATGGGAAGTGGGCTGGCACCCCAGGTCTTTTGACAGCTGTGGGTGAAGAGAAGTGGGTCCCTATCTGAGAAGTCCTCTGGGGCTGGGAATGATGGGAAGTGGGCCCCCACCCCAGAAGTCCCCTGGAGCTGAGGATGATGGAATATGGGCTGGCACCCCAGGTCTTTCGGCAGCTGTGGATGATGGGAAGTGGGCCCCTGCCTGAGAGGTCCCCTGGAGCTGAGGATGATGGGAAGTGGGCTGGCACCCCAGGTCTTTCGGCAGCTGTGGATGATGGGAAGTGGGCCCCTGCCTGAGACGTCCTTTGGGGCTGGGGATGATGGGAGGTGGTCCCCTACCTGAGAAGTCCCCTGGAGCTGGGGATGATGGGAGGTGGGCCCCCACCCCAGAGGCCTCTCCCCAGCTGGGGATGAGGGGAAGCTCACCTGGGCACGCAGCTGGGGGAGCTCCGGTCCACCTCCCAGGTGGCGTAGAGGTTCATCTGCACGGGGCGCCCCCCGGCCGCCGAGCCCGGCGGGGCCTGAGCGAGGGGCGCCCCCCCTCCTCCTCCTCCGGGGGCCGAAGCCCCTAGGCCCGCCGAGGGCTGCTGAGGCGGCGGCGACGCTGAGGGCTGCGGCAGCGTCGGTGGCACCGCCGGCGGGGCCAGCAGCTGAGGCGTCCCGGTCAGAGCCGGAGACCCGGCCGAGGGCTGAGGAGCCGAGGGCGGGACGCAAGGCGCCGGCTGGAGCAGCGAAGGGCCGGCCGCGGAGCCCCGGGGGCCGCCCAGCCCCGACGTCCCTCGCTCCGCCATGGCTCCGCCGCACGCGCGGAAACCTCCGCCTTCCCCTCAGCCGCGACGCGGCCGGACTGACAGACGGGCGCGCGGCCGCGCGGCAAGGCCCGCCCTTTCTCTCGCCGTCGCGCCACGCCCACCCCCCACGCAGGCACGCAAGCACGCACGGCGTCGCCTCGCTTCCACACACAAACACACGCAAACCCCTCCCCCCTCCGCTCCCGTGCGCACGCTCACTCGGAGGGGGAGGCAGAGAGGAGCAGAAGGAATGAAAAAGGGCGGAACTTTTTCTTGTCGTCCCGCCCATGATTGGTCCAGCCCCGCCAGGCACAATTCCCCGCCCACGAGGGCGTTGCTCTCCTGCCTGACCCGCCTCTCCGCCTGAGTGGTTCTCCTTTGCGTCGGATTTTTGGAGAGGGGAAAAGTTTATGGTTTCATCGGAGACGATAGAAAGAAAAAGGAAGGGGAAGGAAGGAAGGAAAAAGAGAAAAAAGAAGATAGGAAGAGAGAGGAGGGAGGAGAGAAGAGTGGGGAGGGAGGGAGAGAAGAAGAAGGAAGAAGAGAGAAAAACAGAGAAAGAGAGAAGAGGGAGGAGAGAAGATTGGGGAAGGAGGGAGAGAAGGAAGGAAGGAGAGAAAAAGAAAGAGAGAAGAGGGAGGAGAGAAGAGTGGGGAGGGAGAAAAAAGAAGAAAAAAGGAAGGAAGAAGGGAGGTAGATAAGGAAGGAAAGGGAAGGAAGGGGGGAGGAAAGAGAAAAAAGAGAGAAAGTGAAGAGAGAGAAGAGTGGGGAAGGAGGCAGAGAGAGAAAAGGAAGGAAGGAAGGAGAGAAGAGGGAGAAGAGAAGAGTGGGGAAGGAGGGAGAAAAAGAAGAAAGGAAGGAGAGAAAAAGAAAGAGAGAAGAAAGAGAGAAGAGGGAGAACAGAAGAGTGGGGAAGGAGGGAGAAAAGGAAGGAAGGAATTGAGATGGATGGGTAGACAGAGAAAAAGCAGGAAAGAAGGAAGAGGGTGGATACAGAAGGGAGGCAGAAAAGAAGAAAGGAATAGATAGAAATTGAGATGATAGACAGATTAGATAGGTAATATTTAGATAGATTAGATGATAGATAAATGAGAGAGTAAATGATAGATAATAGATATATAGAGTAGATAGATGATAAAAGTAGATTAGATAGATGCTAAATAGATATATAGATTACACGATAGATGGTAGAGTAGATAGATAACCAGCTACATGATAGATGGATGATAGAGTAGATATATGATAGATTAGATAGACAGACATAGATAGATCCACCTCCCTAGCTTTATTTTTTTTTCCAGGCCTCATTTTTTCCAAACAGTGGGGGGGAAGGATTTGTTTTACATAAATCCAGATAGACAGAGACACTCCAAAAAAACCCAGGTGTTTTTTTACACAGTACACATCACATTCACAGACCCAAGTGTGTGTTTGTCAGGGTGTGTGTGTGTGGAAACGATGACACACAAACTGACAGCAATAGGAATCGATAGAAAAGTGATTAATGCGTGCAAGCCCAAAATTCACCCCTTTTGCCAGCCGAAGCGCCCGTTTTTGCGCCGCTGGGATTCCCCTGAGGCTCCCCTCCGTGGGAAACCCCACCTCTGGACTTCTGTGTTTTTGTGATGCTGCGATTTCGCTGAGGATCCCCTTGCTGGGAAACCCTACCTCCGGACTTCCGTGGCCAGCTAAACGCCCGTTTTTGCGCTGCTGGGATTCCCCTGCAGCATCGCAAAAACACAGAAGTCCGGAGGTGGTGTTTCCCATGGAGGGGAGCCTCAGGGGAATCCCAGCAGCGCAAAAACGGGCGCTTCACTGGCAACAGAAGTCCGGAGGAGGGGCATCCCAGTGGCGGCGGCTTGGGTTTGTAAGGTGAAAGTAGTTTGGAAGAAGAGGCAAAAAAATCTTAAACCCTGGGTTTGTATCTCGAAAAGTTTGTATGACGAGGGGTTCGTAAGACAAGGTATCACTGTATTTTTTTTTCTTTCTGGGGCAGCTGTGCATCGCTGGACAAAGCTTTTAAGAGAAACACACCCGAGGATGGAACACAAAAGTGGTTTATTTAATCCTGGTGTTCTTACAAGTATGCCTCGTATCTTCGGAACCGAGAGGAGGGGAAAGTCAAAATAAATTTTCTCTCCATGAATCTTCTTACTCGTCGTTTTCGTAGTCGGCTGGGTTCTTCCTCTTCAGTTGCTTATTGTAGGCGTTTCCCCAGGAATAAACCATATACGCAATGACAAATTCTTTAAAAAAACACACACACAAAACAGAAAGTTAGTTTGGGGTTGCACGTCCAGTTTAGGGTTAGTTTAGGTTGCACGTCCAGTTTAGAAGGGACCTAATCCAGTTTTTCCAACTCTTTATCACTTCCTACAGTTAGTCCTCAACTCGCGACTATTATTGAGCCTCGAATTTTTGTCGCTAAGCGAGACATTTATTCCTTGCTCTGTTTTTCCACCTTCTTGACAGAGTTTTGAAGAGACTCCCTGTCAACACTCTCACTCCAACAAGCATTGCATCATCAATCCATCAGTGTGTCATCTGGGCACAACATTTTTGTTTCAAAATGTTTACTTTTATATTTTCTTAATATTTATGCATCTCTATTTTTACAGTTCAATTTAACTCACCTTCTGTGTCAAAACATTTTCCTTCTTGCTTTATTTAATTATATATCTCCTTTAATTTGTATTCATCCCCTATCCCAGTGTTTCCCAACCTTGGCAACTTGAAGATACTTGGACTTCAACTCCCAGAATTCCCCAGCCAGCGAATGCTGGCTGGGGAATTCTGGGAGTTGAAGTCCAGATATCTTCAAGTTGCCAAGGTTGGGAAACACTGCTCTATCCAATGAGGAAAACGCTTTCCTTTAATTGTCTTTAAGTCTATTCCTTAAGGTGAAATACAGTACAGGAAATAGTATAAGGGCAGACTAGATGGACCACAAGGGCTTTTTCTGCCGTCAGACTTCTATGTTTCTATGTTTATGCACATTCTAATATTTTCCTAATTATCTCCCCCTTTGTAAGAAATTTTCCTGCTTTCCAATTTTGCACAAATAACAATTCTAGCTGCCATTATTATTACACGAATGATTAAATATACATTTTCTTTACTAGATTTCTCTGACAAAATACCCAAGAAAAACATCTCTGGCTTCAAATTTGTGCCCAATACTTTCTCGCTTCTGCACATGTCCATCACATATGATAATATGTTCCTGGTGCCTGGTGGCATCTGAGAGATGTGAATTTTGAATTTTGATCATTGGGATGATGCCATGTTTGTAAGGGTGAAAAACTGATCGTAAGTTCCTTTTTTTTAACTGACACTGTAACTTTGAATGGTCGCTAAATTAACTGTTGTAAACATGTATTGATATAACACACACAAAAAATATTATTTAGTGTAAACATATTCAAACTAAAAAAAAAGTTACTTAGCTTTCTTTAGTTGGGATATTCAAATTTATTCTACATATAATCTACTTTATTATTATAAAATATGATATACTTTCCTATTGGAATAACTATTTTATTAGACATAGAATTATGGTTTATTAGATTTTTTTTTTTGCTGCAATATGAAGAATTATTTTATATATAACCTTGTTTTAGAAGATTATAAGAAAATTGCTTTTTTGGAATAATGAGCTCAACAGATTTGTAAGATTCAAATAAGAAGTGAATCTGATGACCAGCGATTAATGTAAAGGTTATCGTAATGTTTTAATATTAGATAGAGAAAAGCTATACTTTAAGAGGTTTTTGAATATATAAGATATTATATGTTTTTACAGTTACAGTGGTACCTCTACTTAAGAAGTTTTCTAGATAAGAACCGGGTGTCCAAGATTTTTTTTGCCTCTACTTAAGAACCATTTTCTATTTAAGAACCCAAGGCCGGAAAAATTTCCCAGGGAATTTGAGAGCAGCACGAAGGCCCGGCCAGTTTCCTGCCATTCCCCCTTTCATCCCGGTCATCTCGGGCTTTTCTGGGCTGTCAGAGGAGCCTTTCGGTGGCTCTTAAGGAGGCTTTGGCAGCCCAGAGCGAACGAAGCATTTTCCTTTCTCTGGGCGCTTGGAGAGGGAATAAACCTCTGCCAGTGCCCAGAGAAAAGAAACGCTCCCTTCGCTCTGGGCAGCGACTGTCCTCCTCCTCTTCTTCCTCCTCCTCCTCCCACCCAAATTCTGAGCTTTTATTTCTTTCCTAATGGGTTTGCACGCATTATTTGCTTTTACATCGATTCCTATGGGAAAAATTGCTTCTACTTACAAACTACTTAAGAACCTGGTAACAGAATAAATTAAGTTCTTAAGTAGAGGTACCACTGTACTTTGTGAAAGAAAGAGATATAAGAGCCTCCATTAAATTATTACAAAATAAAAAGAAAAAAATTGCATATGTTTGACAATAAGCTGGATTTTGTGTTGGAAACTATATACTGTTCTTTTTAACTTTGTGTTGGAGAAAAAAATATGATACAAAAAAAAATATTAAATGTTGTAAAACCAGGACCAGCTGTTTAATTTCCCCCCACGGCTTCAAGGCTTCCCTTGTGTCTAAATGTTCTCAGTCATTGTGCTAATCAAAACAATATCAAAACTAATTGTGCTCTTAAAGCAGGTTATAATGTGGGGATTACAGTAATCGCCTAGTTCCAAGATGTCTGAACGCAAATGAAACCTTGGACAGCCAGAATCATTAATCCTTAAAAACCAGACAATCCTTGCAATCAAAGAGACGGAGAAATAGAGGTAGGGGAGACACAACAGGATTACCTGCCAAAGTGGTCCAGCTTCGATTTATGCATGCATTTTTGTCTAGCCAGGTTAATTAATATTTTAAGGACGTGTTTATTCATTGAAGGGCTCCGGCACTTATCTCCTGGCTGTTTGTTATCAAGTTGCCAGGGATAAGAATGGACACAAATGAAAATTAAACATAACAAGACCCAATTCTTATTTTGTCCTGCTCTGGTGCGCCACCTACTGTCTTCTAATCAAGAACTTTTCTAAATTATTATTTTTTAAAAATAATTTTTATTGTATAAACATTAAAAATAATCTATCCCAGCTTATGATTGAATGATAAGATAAATGTGGATGATTGGTTCTTTAAATATATTGGGGTTTTAGAAATTAAATTATATGTTTTTAGTATTGAAGGGGTGTTTTTTTTAGAGTGTTTAATGTTAGATTTAAAAAGGAATCCTCAATCTGAGTATTGTACTGGCAATTCTGTGCTAGCAAAAACTTCAGAAGAGAAGGATTTGGGGGTCGTGATTTCTGACTGTCTCCAAATGGGTGAACAGTGTAGTCAGGCGGTAGGGAAAGCAAGTAGGATGCTTGGCTGCATAGCTAGAGGTATCACAAGCAGGAAGAGATTGTGATCCCGCTGTATAGAGCGCTGGTGAGACCCCATTTGGAATAATACTGTGTTCAGTTCTGGAGACCTCACCTACAAAAATATATTGTGAGCTGCCCCGAGTCTATGGAGAGGGGCGGCATACAAATCTAATAAATGAAATGAAATGAAATTGATAAAATTGAGTGGGTCCAAAGACATGCTACAAAAATGGTGGAAGGTCTTAAGCAAAAAACTTATCAGGAAAGACTTCATGAACTCAGTCTATATAAGTCTGGAGGGCAGAAGGGAAAGGGGGGACACGATCAAAACATTTAAATATGTTCAAGGGTTAAATAACGTTCAGGAGGGAAGTGTTTTTAATAGGAAAGTGAACCCAAGAACAAGGGGGGCACAATCTGAGGTTAGTTGGGGGAAAGATCAGAAGCCACGTGAGAAAATATTATTTGACTGAAAGAAGAGTAGATGCTTGGAACAAACTCCCAGCAGTGGTTGGTCAATCCACAGTCACTGGATTTAAACATGCCTGGGATAAACATAGATCCATCCTAAGATAAAATACTGTACAGGAAAAAAGTATGGACCAGGAGGTCTTTTTCTGCCGTCAATCTTCTATGTTTCTATTTCTTACATGCTTTGTATTTACCTGCTGTGAGCCGCTCTGGAGGGACGGCACAGAAATCTAATAAATAAATAAATACATGAATTCCAAAGTTGAGACTTTGGGAAAAGCTCATAGAAGAGCAGCTAAAAAGGTCAAAGGCCTGGAGACTAAACCATAGGAAGAACGGATATGCAGGATTTGGGTCTGGCTAGTCCAAAGAAAAGAAGAATTAGGGGTGATAGGATGGCGGTATGCCATGATTTGACGGGGCTACCACAAAGGGGTGTCAAACTATTCTACAAAGTACCCAAAGGCAGGACAAGAAACAATGGTTGGAAACTAATCAAAGACCTAAAATTAAGGAGGAACTTCCTAACAGTGAGGACAATTAACCAGCGGAACTCCTGGCCTTCAGAAATCATGGGCGCCCTATCACAGAAGGTTTTTAAAGAGGAGACTACACACTTATTTATCTGGAATTATATAGGATCTCCTGCTTGAGCAGAGGGCTGGACTAGAAGATCTCCAAGATCCCTTTCAGTTCTATATTCTGCTAGGAGCTGGATACCAGTGCTTCGGCCATGAAGCTATGTGATTGGGGTTGATAAACTGACAGTTAGCTTGAAAAATGAGTAAGTAGTTGCGATCGGGCTTGATACATTGACACTTAAAACTTAAAAATTTATGTAGAATGTGTCACTGCTGAGCACTCCAGAGCATATTAATATAAGGCAACTGGCAGTTGGAATAGAGTTCTTTTCAGGTGGGGAGGGGGAGTAGAATGTCTAAACTCCTTAGCATCAGAACGTGTTAATATAAGGCAACTGGTGGTTGGAACAGAGTTCTTTTCAGGTGGGGAGGGGGAGTAGAATGTCTTAACTCCTTAGCATCATGTTTAAGTGTGGCAAGAAAGGTCGTAAAATGAGACAAAACTCACTTCACTGTCTCGCTTATCAATGTAAATGTCAGGTTTCAATCGTGGTCGTATATCAAAGTCTACCTCTAACTTCAGAAATCTAAAAAGTCACTTCCTCAGGGGTGAAAAACCGGGCGAGCAAAAACCTTAGAGGAGCCTGTTTTTGTTTTGTTTTTTAAATTTAAATATGTTTTCCCGCTCTCCCCCACTTACGAGGCGCCACCCGGAAAAACGAGGAACTGAAGCGTCTCCAGGTGTTTAAAATCCTGTGCGAGATGTTGGGGAACACTTTTTGTTCAAACGGAGACAGGTAGTAGCTGACGATGTGCCTTGTTTTCATCAGGTTTCCAAAGTTTTTCCCCATCTTGGCAGATTGTTCTGTGGAGGGGGGGGGGGGAAGGGACAGAGGACATTTTAATCTTTATTGATTATTTTATTATAGGAAACAGAAAGGTTGGTTAGATACATTTTATTATTATGTCAATACAACACAGCAAACGAGATCACTATGCTGGATTTCGTATTTCATCACCAGCTGGGCGCTTCCCAAGTACCTAGGACTGTGTGATGTAGCGGCAAATTATGTGTGCCAGCCTTTTGCAATTGACAGATGGAGATTTTGTCAATCCCGAGGGTTTTCAAATGTCCGCTGAAATCCTTTGGCACTGCGCCCAGTGTGCCAAGTACCACTGGGACCACTTTCACGGGCTTATGCCAGAGTCGTTGCAGCTCGATTTTTAGATCTTCATATTTCATTAATTTCTCTACCTGCTTCTCCTCAATTCTGCTATCTATCTATCTATCTATCTATCTATCTATCTATCTATCTATCTATCTATCTATCTATCTATTTGATTTTATTTTTATGCCGCCCTTCGCCTTAGACTCAGGGCGGCTTACAACATGTTAGCAATAGCACTTTTTAAAACAGAGCTAGGCTATTGCCCCCACAATCCAGGTCCTTCCTTTAGCCTCTGACATGACATTCTCTCCGACATCTTCGCTATCAGACTCAGGTTCCAGGTACACGGGCCTAGGGGACTAGGTCACACCCGTCTCTCGATCATCCTGTCGTGGTAGTGGGGCTTGTGTGCTTCAATGAAGCTGAGAGCTGTGCCAGTGGTAGTGTAAACTACTGGTAGGTCTAACCTTGCCGGAGTGGTCAAAGCAGAGGAGCCAGACTAACTGTACCTAACCCATTTAAACTAATGGAGAGACAAAAGAAAACAAAACAAAAAGAAGTCCATGGCTGCTGTGGAACCTGGGCAGCCATCGACAAATGAGCTACAGGAACAAAACAAAGCTTACAAATCAAAAAGCGGCAGAAATTCTCAATGTCAGAGAATCGCACAATCATGAAGTGTTGTTGTTGTTGTTATTATTATTTTTATTATTATTAAAATTTCGCTGGCTGGGGAATTCTGGGAGTTGAAGTCCAAATATCTTCAAGTTGCCAAAGTTGGGAAACACTGGACTAGATGACCTCCACGGTCCCTTCCAGCACATTTCTTCTGTATTCTAGTCCAAACCCCACCCCACACTCAAGCAGGAAACTACTCCGAGTGCTTCCGCCACCGGTGACATGTTCATTTATTTATTTATTCGACTCCTATGCCGCCCAATCCCGAAGGACTCAGGGCGGCTTATAACAATATAAAATACAAGACAATAAAAAGAAGTCAAATGTAAAACTAAGTTATAAAACCACGAATTAAAAACCCTAATAAACATAATAAACGGACCCCACATGCATGCTAAACATTCATACAATTTGGCTACTGTTGTTATTGGTTCCTATATGATCCTTCCGGGTTACTTTGGGCTCAGCCTGGTCTACCTTGCAAGGTTGTTGTGGAAGGGCCGGGGGGGGAGGGGGGGGAAGGGGGGGAAGCTCCTTCAACAAGAAGACGGACAAATCTACTCCAGACGTTTTTAAAAAATGAAGAACTGAACCTTAAATATCTCCCAACACGCGAGACTCCCGGCGTTTCCCACGACCGTGCGTGACAGTATTCACCCTTTTCTCCTCCAGCTTCAGCCGCCCTTCTCTTCCTGCGCTTCCGGGGTTTTAATGTCACTTCCGCTTCCGGGGGAAAAAAAAAAGGAAGGCGGGGAGGTCGAACGCTTTAGCGGGCGCCCTCCCCTGCGCGCCCGCAGCCATCATGGCGGCGGCTGAGCGTCGTGCGCGGATGAGGCGCATGCGCGTTTCCGCCCCCGGCTTGTTGACGTCTGGCCCGGAAAGATGGCGGCGCTCCGGGCTCTGCGGAGGCTGCGGGCACCTTCAGGAGCGTGGCTGCCCGGGAGGGCGCTGGGGGCGGCTCCCAGCCGGTAATCTTCCCCTTTTCAACCCGAGAGGGAGGAAGAGGGAGAGTTCTGGCAGGGAATCCCGGGGAAAAGGCGCTTGGTTGAACGCTTGCAAGAGATGCAGCAGGTTTCTAGTCCTCATGGAGGTCCCCATTGGACATTAGGAGGGGTTTTTCCCCCGGGGCGCGCGTAGAAAGGCGGTTAGGGAGGAAGGGAGGGCGCTCTGCACACGCTCAGAGGCAAGGAGGGTCAATTATGCTTGGTTTTGGGAGAAATTTTGCTGCGGGGGGGGGGCAACCCTCAGGGGCAAGGGAAGTCTCCCCCCTGTGTTGGCATATTCCTGGCAGGATGCAAGGGCTGTTTTTGGCAGGATGGGAGGGCCACCCCTCAAAAGGCCCTGATGCCTAAAAGGAATCTCTCTTTTATTTTAAAGACATAAACAACATGTACAAACATATATTAGTATCATTACCACAATTGAAGATCAGTTCATCATAATTTATATATACTGTATATACTATTTATATATATATATATATATCTAATACATATAAGTGTTTATATTCTCTAATTTTTCTATATACTCTCTATACATTTACTATACTATGCTTTCTATACATTTCTTTAATGTACCTTCTATACATTTGCTATACTATACATTTACATTTATATATACTGCTCAAATAAATAAATGTACACTGAGAGCATATGCACCAATACAAATTCCTTGTGCATCCAGTCGCACTTGGCCAATAAAATTCGATTCGATTCTAAAGGGAACACTTTAACAATAGAATATAACCCCAAGTAAATCAAACTTCTGTGAAATCAAACTGTCCACTTAGGAAGCAACACTGATTGACCATCAATTTCATTTTGTTGTCTGCACATTCAACTTTGTACAGAACAATGTATGCCATGATAACATTTCATTCATTCAGATCTAGGATGGGTTCTTTGAGTGCCCCCTTTATTTTTTTGAGAAATATATTTACTTTCTATGCATTTATTTTCTCTTCCTTGTTAATATATTAGCATTTACACCTCGTGCTTTGTTCTTTAACGATTCACACAGTCTGTCCCATCTTAAGTATTATTTGGAATCCTCTTTTATCTTGTAGCACTTTAGTCATTTTGTCCATTATCTGCACAGTCGAGGATTTTCTTTTGTCCCTGGGTGTGTCATTTTGTTTCCATTTTGCTGCATAAGCTGTTCTGGTGGCTTTTACTACAGGTATTATTAAACAAGTGCCATAGGTTTGCCACCCCGGCCCTAGCAGTTCGCAGGGACTTCGAAAAACAGGGGCAGTTTATGAGAATTGTGGAAACAATCGGCCGTTCTCAAAAGCACAAAAAGCCACTTGCGCTAGCAAAACACATAAACACACCCGCCCCATGTAAAACCAGAAAAGTAGCCAGAATCCTGGAGGAGAAGGAAAAATATTCTGGTGATCTTGTCCCGTGATCCTGGGAAAAGCATCAGGAATGTCAGTTGAAGGAGAACAATGAATCCTTTGTGTTTTTATAGATTTTTACTCATATCATGTACGTTTTGTTGCTCCGTTTTTCTCCTTTTCAACACTGCAAGGTGGTTCCCCTCGTGGATGAAGTGGGCGCCAAATCAAACGCGGTCGATCCATCCCCGTGAATGGCAAAGCACTTCAACCGCTTCTTTTTCCCCCCTTCTTTCAGAGGGAAACAATGGCAACCCGATGTGGAATACATGAAGGCGTTCGAAGGCGCCATCATGTACCCCAGGAAACCGTCAGAATGGATCGCTCCACCGTGGAATAGTGGGTATCTCTTCCGCGGTTGTGTTAACCATACACGCAACTGTGGGAACTCACCACTGCCAGTTCTTTAGCGGGGGTGGTGGCCTTCATTCGCATGCCGACAAACCAGGATGTCATCCATCTAGCTTTGGTACCTAGAACTCACCGTCGCCTTGTGATCTGCCCAAAGTCAGCCAGTTAGCTTTCATGCTTAAGGCAGGACTAGAACTCACCGTCGCCTGGTGATCAGCACAAAGTCATCTAGTTAGCTTTCACGCTTAAGGAAAAACTAGAACTCACCGTCGCCTGGTGATCAGCCCAAAGTCACCCAGTTAGCTTTCATGCTTAAGGCAGGACTAGAACTCACCGTCGCCTGGTGATCAGCACAAAGTCATCTAGTTAGCTTTCATGCTTAAGGAAAAACTATAACTCACCATCGCCTGGTGATCAGCCCAAAGTCACCCAGTTAGCTTTCATGCTTAAGGCAGGACTAGAACTCACTGTCGCCTGGTGATCAGCACAAAGTCACCCAGTTAGCTTTCATGCTTAAGGAAACACTAGAACTCACTGTCTCCTAGTGATTAGCCCAAAATCACTCAGCCGGATTTTGTGCCAACGGAAAGACTAGTAAACACTGCCTCCTGGTCATTGACTGAAGGTCACCCAGCCAATCCTCTGTGAGTAATCTGTGATCTCTTTGCTCTCCCAGACAGGGATCCTATATTGGGGAGAACTGCCAACATCACTCTCAACTTTGGGCCCCAGCATCCTGCGGCTCACGGCGTCTTGCGCCTGGTCATGGTGCTGAGCGGGGAGAACGTGCGGAAGTGTGACCCCCACATCGGATTGCTTCATCGGGGGACGGAGAAGCTCATAGAATATAAGACCTACCTCCAGGTAAGAAGCAGGTATATCCCTTCCATCCACACCACTAAAAATGGGTGAGCAGTGTGGTCAGGCAGTAGGAAAAGCAAGTAGTATGCTTGGCTGCATCGCTAGAGGTATAACAAGCAGGAAGAGGGAGATTGCCATCCCCTTATATAGAGCGCTGGTGAGACCACGTTTGGAATAATACTGGGTTCAGTTCTGGAGACCTCACCTACAAAAAGAGATTGATAAAATTGAAGGGGTCCAAAGACGGGCTACAAGAACGGTGGAAGGTCTTAAGCATAAAACGTATCAGGAAAGACTTAATGAACTCCATCTGTAGAGTCTGGAGGACAGAAGGAAAAGGGGGGACACGATCGAAACATTTAAATATGTTAAAGGGTTAAATAAGGTTCAGAGGAGAAGTATTTTTAATAGGAAACTGAACCCAAGAACAAGGGGACACAATCTGAAGTTAGTTGGGGGAAAGATCAAAAGCAACATGAGAAAATATTATTTGACTGAAAGAGTAGTAGATCCTTGGAACAAACTTCCAGCAGACGTGGTTGGTCAATCCACAGTCATGAATTTTCAACATGCCTGGGATAAACATAGATCCATCCTAAGATAAAATATAGGAAATAGTAAAAGGGCAGACTAGATGGACCAGGGAGTCTTTTTTCTGCCGTCAACAATTTATGTCCAGGATGCGAGGGGTCAGTCAATATTTTCCCCGCCCTCTTTTTGACTCGTGCTGTCTACAGGTCCTCAATGGGAGGCAGCTTGGCAGTACAGTAATTGTTTTTTCTGCAGTTCTGATTCTCCTCTGAAGTCTGTGTCAGTACTGTTGGGTGGCAGAACCGAACCAGGCAGTGATAGAGGTGCAAATGAAAGACTCAGTGATTCCTCTGTAAAACTGGGTGAAATCTCTTTGGGCAGTTTGAACCTCTTGAAAGAAAGGAAAGAGAGAGAAAGAAGGAAAGGAAAGAGAGAGAAAGGAAAGAAAGAAAGAAAGAAGGAAAGGAAAGAGAGAGAGAGAAAGAAAGAAGGAAAGGATAGAGAGAGAGAAAGAAAGATAGAAAGACACTGATCAATAACAGCAAGACTAGATGTTAAAATAGGCTGTTGAATTTTGATTGATTGGAAAACGCCCGGCCTAAGTCGCCAACTCAAATGATGCTATTTGGAAACCCTGACAAGCGAGTTTATGCCCCGGAACTCGGGTCAGAAGCTCCTCATGGGCAGAATCTTGAAAGTAGAAAATCTTGATTTTTTTTAACGAGGATTTTGTTATTTCCCCCCCCCCCCCTGTCGCAGGCCCTGCCGTACTTTGACCGCTTGGACTACGTCTCTATGATGTGCAATGAGCAAGCCTACGCTCTGGCCGTTGAGAAATTGCTGAATATCAAACCGCCCATAAGAGCTCAGTGGATACGAGGTGATTGAAATATTTAAATACAGTGGTCCCTCTACTTAAGAACTTCATTTGTTCCGTGACCAGGTTCTTAAGTAGAAAATGGTTCTTAAGAAGAGGCAAAAAAATCTTGGAACACCCGGTTCTTATCTAGAAAAGTTCTTAAGTAAAGGTACCACTGTACATTATATTTCATATTTCTGGGATGAGTGTATGGGTAAAAAGAGCCCCGTTTTATCCATGTGCCCCAAAGTAATAAGACCTCTCCGAAAATAAGGCCGAGTGTTTATTTCGGGTTCAAAAAAAATATAGGACAGGGTCTTATTTTGGTGAAAACATGGTAAGTCCCCCTTTCAGTACCGTCGTAATTTTGGACAGTCACTAATAGATAGATAGATAGATAGATAGATAGATAGATAGATAGATAGATAGATAGATAGATAGATAGGTGATAGGTGATAGGTAGATAGATAGATAGATAGATAGATAGATAGATAGATAGATAGATACATAGATACATAGATACATAGATACATAGATAGATACATAGATAGATACATAGATACATAGATAGATACATAGATAGATACATAGATAGATACATAGATACATAGATGTAGATAGATAGATAGATAGATGTAGATAGATAGATAGATAGATACATAGATACATAGATACATAGATACATAGATACATAGATAGATGGATGTAGATAGATAGATAGATAGATAGATAGATAGATAGATAGATAGATAGATAGATAGATAGATAGATAGATGTAGATAGATAGATAGATAGATAGATAGATGTAGATAGATAGATTAGATAGATAGAGAGATAGAGAGAGATAGAGAGATGTAGATAGATAGATAGATAGATAGATAGATAGATAGATAGATAGATAGATATTATATATATATATATTCTCATCATGACCAGTGAGAGAGAAATACCTCTAGGCCACCGCAAGGGACTACCTGTAGACACCCATTGCCAAAGTCCTGGATTTTAATCCTGTACGAACGGTTGTAAGCCATTCAGGGGCTAACCTGGGTTTTTTGCCTCGTAGTTCTCTTCGGAGAAATCACCCGGTTGTTGAATCACATCATGGCCATCACCACCCATGCCCTGGACGTTGGAGCCATGACCCCGTTCTTCTGGATGTTTGAGGAGAGAGAAAAGGTAAACCCACCCAAACCCACCCAGACACCCACAAAAAACAAAAAATCAGCTGATAGAAGCTATCTTGCACGAGGACGCACGCGAGGGTGAGATTTTGGCTATTTTCGCCGATATTTTTCCTTCTGCGCATGCACAGAAGGAAAAACTCAGCAAATGTAGCCAAAATCTCGTATGTGCAGAAGCCAACTCTCGCCTGGAGGCATGTCAAGGCACACATCCGGGATTTTCCTACCGGAGCCGCACACCTGGGCAAAACCGGATACTCTCCATCACTGCCCACACTCAACCCTGCTGGAGCAGCTCCTGAATCTACTTTAGGGATCTCCCGTGTGATCCAGTAGGCCGTACGGCTGGATCCAGCGTCCTAGAAGCCAGGAAGCGCCGCGCAAGGGAGAGGAAAGGGGCAGGGCATGGCTGGTGAACCAGACCGCTAAAATCTCCGTCTCTCTCTCTTACTCCAGATGTTTGAATTCTACGAGCGGGTGTCCGGTGCGCGAATGCACGCCGCTTACATCCGGCCAGGAGGCGTCCACCAGGTAAGGACAGAAATTGGCGGGGTGTGGAGAATGCAGGTTGGAATTTGCAATTTACAGCTTGATGCCTCCAAAGTGTCATTTAAAAAAAAAAAAAGAATAGAATATAATTCTTTATTGGCCAAGCGTGATTGGACACACAAAGAATTTGTCTTTGGTGCAGATGCTCTCAGTGGACATAAAAGAAAAGATAATATTTGTCTAGAATAGAATAGAATAGAATTCTTTATTGGCCAAGCGTGATTGGACACACAAGGAATTTGTCTTTGGTGCAGATGCTCTCAGTGGACATAAAAGAAAAAGAGACATTTGTCAAGAATCATGTGGTACAGCATTTAATGGTTGTCATAGGGGTCAAATAAGCAATGAAGAAACAATCAATATTAATAAAAATCTTGGGATACAAGCAAGAAGTTACACCCATACAGTTCTAAATGTGAGGAAATGATGAGGAAAAAACTAGTAGTAGTAGCAATGCAACTTAGTAAATAGTTTGACAATGTTGAGGGAATTATTTGTTTAGCAGAGGGATGGCGTTTAGGAAAAAACTGTTCTTGTGTCTCGTTGTCTTGGTGTGCAGTGCTCTGTAGCGACGTTTTGAGGGTAGGAGTTGAAACAGTTTATGTCCAGGATGTGAGGGGTCAGTCAATATTTTCACAGTCCTCTTTTTGACTCGTGCAGGCTACAGGTCCTCAATGGAAGTCCAGTTGCAGCCATTGTTTTTTCTGCGGTTCTGATTCTCCTCCGAAGTCTGTGTCGGTCTTGTTGGGTTGCAGAACCGAACCAGACAATTATAGAGGTGCAGATGACAGACTCAATGATTCCTCTGTAGAACTGGATCAGCAGCTCCTCGGGCAGTTCATGCTTCCTGAGTTGGCACAGAAAGAACGTTCTTTGTTATGCTTTTTTGATGGGGATAATCAGGGGTGGTTTTTTCCTCCCACCTTGACCAATGGCTTGGGGAATTCTGGGAGTTGGAAGTCCACCCTTCTCCAAATTTCCAAGCTGGGAAAACAGCGATGACGGTTTAGGACCGTGATGTCGAACTTACGTCACGTGGGCCACAATTGGCTTGCGGAGCCATATCGGAGGGCACATGAGGCGTTGCCCGATGTGAGCTCCAGCACGCATGCCTGCGCTGGCCAGCTGATTTCTGGCTGTGGGGAAGGCCGTTTCATCCGTCAGAGGCTTCCTAAAGCCCGGGAGTGCGAAAAACGGCCTAACGGGTGTTCTGATCTCCGGCTAGGGCCACTGATAATTGGAATAAAGGATTGCTAAATGCGTATATTTGTAAAACACCACATCATTTTTATTTTGCTTTCTTTTGTTCCACACTGAATCATCTCGGCACGCAGCGCTAAACTCTTATCCTAAACTTTGGTATGCAAGGCAATATTAAAATCATTAAAACATTCCACAAGTCATTCTAAGATTTAAGAGTTAGCCCAAAGTCATAAAAACTGCAATTAAAAGCACACAAGACGTAGAAAGAAACCTCCATATTTCTTAACGGCAGATTGACGACTCAAGTCTTCCGCTGACACCCGGACGTGACGAGTTAATCACTTAATTAATTAACCCGTTCCTCTCCTTAATATTTCTTCCCTGACACTTGCTCTCTTCGCCTCTGCAAGCGTCTGAAATGAGGATTTACCCATCTAATATCTGTCTCTCCTTCACTTGAGTCTGAACCCATAGAAACGTCCTCTGGTTGGTCTCCTCCTTCTTCTGCCTCTAAATCTGGCCCTGCCACTAATTCATAGCCACTTTCAGAATCATTGTGAGGAGCGAATCCTGTAGCTGCAGAAGCCTCTTTTTCAAATTGTTATTTCTCCCACCGCTCAGGATATGCCGCTGGGATTGATGGACGACATCTACGAATTCGCGAAGAATTTTTCCGCCCGGATTGACGAGGTGGAGGAGGTGAGGCTGATTCGGCACGGGGAGATTTTAGTGGCGGGAGATTTGGGGAAGATTTGGATGGTGGGAGATTTTATTTATTTATGATTTGATTTGACTTGACTTGACTTGACTTGACTTGACTTGACTTGACTTGACTTGACTTGACTTGACTTGACTTGACTTGACTTGACTTGACTTGACTTGACTTGACTTGACTTGACTTGATTTGAATGCCGCCCCTCTCCACAGACTCGGGGCAGCTCACAACAATAGCAAAACACAATATATCACAAATCTAATATTAAAAAATCTCTAAAAACCCCTCATTTAAAAAATAAGACACACACACAAACATACCATTCATAAATTATATAGGCCAGGGGGAGATGTCTGACTTCCCCCATGCCTGACGGCAGAGGTGGGTTTTAAGAAGTTTGCAAAAGGCAAGGAGGGTGGGGGCAATCCTAATCTCTGGGGGGGAGCTGGTTCCAGAGGGTCGGGGCCACCACAAAGAAGGCTCTTCCCCTGGGTCCCGCCAGACGATATTGTTTATAGTCGGCGGGACCCGGAGAGGGCGAACTCTGTGGGACCTAACTGGTTGCTGGGATTTGGGGAATATTTGGATGGTGGGAGATCTGGGGAATATTATTGGGGGGGGGGGGGCGTAATGTGGGAAAGATAAGGGACCCACCATAGGATGTTGCAAGTTGCTTTGCCAATTAAAGACGAGAAGCTTTTCTTCCGTTTTCTAACCGAGTTAAGAATCTTCTAAGAATGGTTGTTTATACAGATGCTGACCAACAACCGGATTTGGAGAAACCGCCTCATCGACATTGGGGTGATCTCTGCGGAAGATGCCCTGAATTGTGGCTTTAGGTAAGTTTTTGGCTTAAGCGTTCTTCCCCTTCGGAAAAGCCAAGACAATGGAGAAACCAGATTGATTGATTTAACAACCATGTGATTATATCAATAACGGTATGATTCCCTTAACAAAAGCGGCAAAAAAGTTGTAAAGTTGGACCAAACTCCCTTAGTAGACATCTCACTTAACAGCGTAACGTTTTGGGATCAATTTGGGTGATAAGTGGAGAACTACCGTTACAGCCGAGGGCTTAATAGTCCCCTAAGCTGTTTGTTCCTTGACCAGAATCTCTTAGAAACATAGAAGATTGACGGCAGAAAAAGACCTCATGGTCCATCTAGTCTGCCCTCATACAATTTCATGTATTTTATCTTAGGATGGATATGTGTTTATCCCAGGCATCCTTAAATTCAGTTACTGTGGATTTACCAACCACGTCTGCTGGAAGTTTGTTCCAAGGATCTACTACTCTTTCAGTAAAATAATATTTTCTCACATTGCTTTTGATCTTTCCCCCAACTAACTTCAGATTCTGCCCCCTTGTTCTTGTGTCCACTTTCCTATTAAAAACACTTCCCTCCTGAACCTTATTTAACCCTTTGACATATTTAAATGTTTCGATCATGTCCCCCCCCTTTTCCTTCTTTCCTCCAGACTATACAGATTGAGTCCATGAAGTCTTTCCTGATAGGTTTTATGCTTAAGACCTTCCACCATTCTTGTAGCCCGTCTTTGGACCCGTTCAATTTTGTCAATATCTTTTTGTAGGTGAGGTCTCCAGAACTGAACACAGTATTATTCCAAATGTGGTCTCACCAGTGCTCTATATAAGGGGATCACAATCTCCCTCTTCCTGCTTGTTATACCTCTAGCTATGCAGCCGAGCATCCTACTTGCTTTTCCTACTGCCCGACCACACTGCTCACCCATTTTGAGACTGTCAGAAATCACTACCCCCAAATCCTTCTCTTCCCCTCATACTACATATTCCATTGCAAGCTTTCCCGTCATGCCCTTGTTGGAGTCGGACTCTGAGATGGAAGATGAAACAGCTGACAGAGTGGGGGAGAGGGGCTCCTTTGGCTATAGAGGAAACAGGAAGGGCAAAGCCAGGCTGGGCAGAGCAGGGGAGATGTAGAACAAATGGGAGGGGGCGGTCAGATGAAGACCAAAGCCCGCCCCCTCCTCACCTTAGGGCACGCAGGAAAGAACGGAGAAGAGAGTAACGTGGGTTGCATGGCTTAGGAGGGAGGAAAAAGCCCCGATTTCCTTCACAAGGCACACCTGGGGATGGAGTTTAAAGGAGAACGGTTCTCGGGGAACAAACGCTGAATTCATGGTAGTGTTCACTGCTTTATCTGTGTACCTGGCATCCACCCGGATTAATTACCTTATAGTTTATAGTTGGAAGGGCGGGTTTTTTTTCTGCTTACAGGTTTGTAGGAGAGTTTTTCCCCCAGACCGGAAAGTAAAAAGGACGTCGGGGGCAAAGTTTAGAGCCAATAAAGAGACTCCTACTTATTCTCTTGTTGTGTTGTCTTTGTGTCACTTCCTCTCCTACTCATGGTGAAATGTTTCTCGTTTTCCCTCCCCCTCCCCCTCTCTCTCCCACACCAGCGGTGTGATGCTTCGTGGATCAGGGATCCAGTGGGATCTTCGCAAATCCCAGCCTTACGACGTCTACGACCAGGTGGAGTTTGACGTGCCGATCGGATCAAACGGCGACTGTTACGACAGGTATGGCTGCGGTTTGGGGAAAACAGCCCTTCCTTCTCCTATTCCCCAAAATCTTCCCCCTTAGGTAGGCAGTCCTCGACTAATAACGGTTCGCTTAGTGACCCATTCAATTTAGACCGGCACCGAAAAATGGGAATTGGGACCGTTGATCACCATGACCACGTGATCCAAACTCGGACACTTGGAAACTGGCATGTACTTATGACAGTTGCAGCGTATATCTTTCGATATTGGCGATTATTTTTGCTTCTGTGTGTGCAAAACACTGAAATCTCTCACACACACACGCAGAAACAAAAACACGCTGGGACACGCATAATGGCGTCTCCAATAAAGTTTTTTTACTTTCGGGAATTCAAATCTCCCGAGAATTTTTCCTTGTTTTGGCTTCTTCACTGGTGGGACAATTGATAGCGACCTTGGTTTCCGTAATTTCCGGTGGTCCTTCAAAAGAGTTTCTTCTCGCTCCCCTGGTTCCTTTCGGGTCCTCCTTGGTGTTGGCTCCCTTCTCCGAAGTTCTTCCGGAACTGCTCACCCTGCCTTCCCTTCCTCCACGTAGGTACCTCTGCCGCATTGAAGAGATGCGCCAGTCGCTACGCATCATCTTACAGGCCATGAACAAGATGCCGGAAGGGGAGATCAAAGTGGACGACGCCAAGATCTCGCCTCCGAAGAGGGCGGAGATGAAGGTAGGAGGGAGCCTCCCGGATGACCTTGTTCCCTTCTTGGAGGGAAGGACCAGGCCGGAATCCCAACCAGTAGCAATAGCCCTTCACGGTCCTTTACAGCCCTCTCCAAGCGGTTAACACACCGTCAGCTGGTTGACCTCAATAATGTGGGTCCTCATTTTACCCACTTCGGAAGGACCAAAGGTTGAGTTAACCTTGAGCCGGTCAGGATCGAACTGCTGGCTTTTGGCAGAGTTAGCCTGAAATACTGCATTCGAACCACTGAGCCACCAGAGGTTTTCTCTTCTCTTTCTTTCTCTTTCCTTCCTTTTTTCCTTTCTTTTCTTTCTTTTTCCTTCCTTGTCTTTCCTTCCCTCCCTTTTTCCTTTCCTCCTTCCCTTCTTTTCCTTCCTTCTCCTTTCTTTTCCTTTCCATTCAATAATCCCTTTCCTCTTCTTTCTTTCTTTCCTTTCCTTCCTTTCCTTTTCCTTTCCTTTCAATAGTCCCTTTCCTCTTCTTCTTTTCCTTTCCTTTCCTTTCAATAGTCCCTTTCCTCTTCTTTTTTTCTTTCCTTCCTTCTCCTTCCCTTCCTCCCTTCCTTCCTTTTTCCTTCCCAAGTGGTGCTTGGACAAGGTGCCATGGTGCTTGGACAAGTAGTTCTGAACTAGGCTTCCCCAAAAAGCACACAGCGGAATCCTGGTCCCGACAAAACCCCTTTTATTAAACGACTATGAATTCCTCTCATTCACATCCTGCAAAAGCTCGGCGAACTGTCTTTTACAGCCGTAGACCTTATCTAGCTTGGAAAGCTGCCATGTAAATATTTCCCAAACTTGCAGTGCTGCGCAAGGGAAGACTTGGCACATGGTCTCTATGAGATCCACGGACACAATCTTCACACCCCTGAAACGAACGCATGAACGGATTCCTGCAAAACTCCCCTTTCACTTTTATTCCCTGTGGGAGGGGCCATTCACCGCCCACCTGTGGCTTTACTCCCACTTTGACCCTGATTTCGTAGGTGTCCTTGTCTTCTGGCAGCTCTGCACATGCGCGCACTGGGAACAGGCTCCAGCCTTTCCTCTGCTCCACTGATGTCTAGTTCCGGAGGCAGCTGATAACTGCCAGACAGCCTTGGCTCTCACTCTGCCTCGGATGCAGAGCCTTCCCCAGCCTCCAGGACTGGCCCATGTTCCTCCCCAACCTCCTCACTGCCAACTCCACTGGCTGCGGTCCACAACAGTGATGAAACATCTCAGTTTGAATAAACTCCGCTCTGGTTGCCATGTTTTAACCTTCTGAGATGCTCTCACCATTAGGCGTTCACCTTCATTAAACCACAAATCAGCCAGAGGTGGAATTCAACCTTTCTTTTCCCTTTTTTTTAGTCGTCCATGGAGGCGCTGATCCATCATTTCAAACTATACACCGAGGGCTACCAAGTGCCTCCAGGGGCCACTTACACCGCCATCGAGGCTCCGAAGGTAACTGCTGAATTTGCGTACAACACATTGTGTGAATCCAAAAAGTTTTTCCCCAATAACGGGATGCCATGAAAGCGAAGAATCCACCCCGGTCAGGTTTAATCTGAAGCGGAAATTGTCATTTTTCTGACCGCAAGAATAGAAATAGCACCCCAAAAATCTGAGAATTGGAGTATTCTTCTTGTGAGTTTGGTTTCCTGAGGGTGAGATCTCTTAGACCCAGTTCAAACGATAACACAAACCCAAAAATAGATATAAAAGGTATAACAAGCAGGAAGAGGGAGATTATGATCCCGCTATATAGAGCGCTGGTGAGACCCCATTTGGAATAATACTGTGCTCAGTTCTGGAGACCTCACCTACAAAAAGATATTGACAAAATTGAACGGGTCCAAAGACAGGGTACAAGAATGGTGGAAGGTCTTAAGCATAAAACGTATCAGGAAAGACTTCATGAACTCAATCTGTAGAGTCTGGAGGACAGAAGGGAAAGGGGGGACGTAATCGAAATGTTTAAATATGTTAAAGGGTTAAATAAGGTTCAGGAGGGGAGTGTTTTTAATAGGAAAGTGAACACAAGAACAAGGGGACACAATCTGAAGTTATTTGGGGGAAAGATCAAAAGCAACATCAGAAAATATTATTTTACTGAAAGAGTAGTAGATGCTTGGAACAAACTTCCAGCTGACGTGGTAGATAAATCCACAGTAACTGAATTCAAACATGCCTGGGATAAACATATATCCATCCTAAGATAAAATACAGAAAATAGTATAAGGGCAGACTAGATGGGCCATGAGGTCTTTTTCTGCCGTCAGACTTCTATGTTTCTATGTAAAACATGCTATTTACACAAGTGTGAAGACTACAGGGAAGCCAACTATCCAATATCTAGGACAAGATTGTCGCAACAGAGCCTATTGAAATGGAGGTTTCACTGATTTTTCTGGCTGCAATGAGAAGCAAAAAAAAAAAGTATATTTGCAACTTGGATACACGTTTGTAATCTTCCCGTTTTTAAGATTTTAGACTTTATATTCCCTGTTCTGTAACTGTGTTTTCCTTTTTACCAAAATATGATATGAACGTGTTATACGACAAAAAAAATAAATCTACAGGGAGTCCTTGGTTAACAATGATAAATGGGACCAGAAATTAGATCGTTAAGCGACACAGTGATAATTATCTTTTAACGGCCCCATAATAAATCCCTTGGAGGGTGATATCTCCGCAACTGAATGGAACTGAGTGTTTTACTGGCCTATTGCCTTTCCTGTTGCCACTGTGGAGTTTTCTTCAGCAATTCTATTCTCAATGTGCCCAGAGAGAGAGAAATATCTGCCTCTGCCTAGGATTGAACTCACAACCTCCTGAAGGTGAGGCCAGAGGCTCCACCTCTAGGCACCACTCTGTTAAGCGACACAGTCCTGAACCCAGTTGATCTTGGTTTAACCCAGCAAACCAGGTTTGAGGATTCCAATGAACTCGAATGACTTGGGGCTTCCTTTGTTGCAGGGCGAATTCGGCGTCTATCTGGTGTCCGACGGCACCAGCCGCCCCTATCGCTGCAAGATCAAAGCGCCTGGCTTTGCCCACTTGGTAAGGGAGCGACCCGGTTCGACGTGTCCACGAGGTCGGGAGGGAGTCCTCGACTTAACGGCCGCAGTTGAGCCCAGCCAGCCTTTCTGTCGTTGAGCGAGACGGCGAAGGGAGTTTTTGGTCCAATTTCTCGAACCTACCTTCCTTCCTCCCACTGTCGTTAAGCGAAACTCTGCCTCTGTTTTAAGTTAGCTGCATGGTTGTTAAGTGAATCTGGCCCATCAGTAGGTCGCAAAAGGGGAACGCCCGGCCCCGGGACGTGTAGATCACAAATGTGAAAAACGGTCCTGAGTCCCTTTTTTCCAGTGCCGTAGTGACTTCGAGTGGTCACTAAATGAGTGTTTCCTTGTTTCCCTCTTCACCTTTTACCTGTTCTGTTTTTGGGAAGCATTCCCCCTTTCTACAACTTCCATAGCACTGTAAAGCTCAGTGAAATTTATTTATTGTGCTAAGCTGCCTTAAGTCCACTAGAAGGGGGGGGAGCTATAAATTTGAAGGATGGATGGATGGATGGATGGATGGATGGATGGATGGATGGATGGATGGATGGGAGGGAGGGAGGAGGGAGGGAAGGGAGGAAGGAAGGATGGATGGATAGATGGATGATATAGCTTATTTTCATTTCCTCCTCCATTTTTCGCAGGCCTCCTTGGATAAAATGTCCAAAGGTCACATGTTGGCAGATGTAGTGGCCATCATTGGTAAGTGTGTTTCTTGGGGGACAACAATTTAATTCAATTTATTTTAATTGGGCGCCAGCCGACTTCAGAAGAGGCTGGACATGGTCACAATGGACCCGAAAGAATTTTTAAATAGATATATATTTAAGATGGGTGGACTTCAATTCCCAGAATTCCCCAGTCAATGATTTAAAATGAGTGGACTTCAACTCCCAGAATCCCCTAGCCATCTTACTTTAAGATGGGTGGCCTTCAGTTACCAGAATTCCCCAGTCAGAATGGTTTAAAATGGATGGACTTCAACTCCCAGAATTCCCCAACCACCGTGCTTTAAGATGGGCGGACTTCAACTCCCAGAATCCCCCAGCCAGCACGGTGTGACTATACCACACTTCAAAATCAGTCACGGGATGGAAAGAAAACCACGTTTTCGTCCCTGAATCCTGGATTGAGGGGAGGGGGCAGCTGACTTCCTTAATCCCTGTTCTCCCTCTCCCACCTGCCACGCCAGACAGGGATGATGGGGAACGGAACTAACAAACCCACAGACACTTTCCCAACTTCGGACGTTGTGAAATGTAATTTTTTTCCTCATCTTTTCTCCTTCAGGCACCCAAGATATCGTCTTTGGCGAAGTGGACAGATAAATGAGTGTCCAGCCCCTTGGGGGGCAAGGGATGACAGCCATGATAGGAACCCACCCCTCAATCTGGATGCCGTCCTCACCTCCACCCCCCATCATCAGGAATCTTCACTTCGCATCCTACTACTGTTGGTTGTGTGTTTGTGTGTTGCTTTTGTTGTAAGCCAGCACTGGGGGCACCAGGCCGGGATGAGCAAACAGAATAATAAAACCGATCTCTCAGAATATATATAAATTGCTCGTCCACAAGCATTCATCGTCCAATTTCTGCTCTTCCCCAGCCCGTGTTTTCATCCTTGGCTCATCCGGATTCTCCTTCGTTGCGTCCACATAAGTAACGTTTCCATATTTCCCTCACACAAGCTTGGTTTGCGGTTATTTCCATCTCGGGCGCGGCAGAAAATCCTGACAGGATTTTTTCTCCTCAGAAAAGGGGTGTTCAACTTAAATGGCCCAATTTCGGACCCCCACCTTAAATCATAGCTTGGAAATCCCTTCAGCCTTCCGAGTCTTAAGATTCCCCTTTAATTTTCCACAGAAGGGAAAGCGATATTTGTGTCAAGCTATTTATTTATTTTATTTATTTATTGGATTTGTATGCCGCCCTCTCTGGAGACTCGGGGTGGCTAACAGCAATAATAAAACAATGTACAATAATAATCCAATAAATACTAAAAAAGATTAAAAACCCATTAATATAAAAAACCAAACATACATACAGACATACCATACATGAAATTGTAAAGGCCCAGGAGGAAAGAGCATCTCAATTCCCCCATGCCTGGCGGCAGAGGTGGGTTTTGAGGAGCTTACAAAAGGCAAGGAGGGTGGGGGCAATTCTAATCTCTGGGGGGAGTTGGTTCCAGAGGGCCAGGGCCGCCACAGAGAAGGCTCTTCCCCTGGGTTCCGCCAAGCGGCATTGTTTAGTTGACGGAACCCGGAGAAGACCCACTCTGTGGTACCTAACCGGTCGCTGGGATTCGTGCAGCGGAAGATGGTCCCTGAGATAATCTGGTCCGGTGCCATGAAGGGCTTTATAGGTCATAACCAACACTTTGAATTGTGACCGGAAACTGATCGGCAACCAATGCAGACTGCGGAGTGTTGGTATAACATGGGCATATTTGGGAAAGCCCATGATTGCTCTTGCAGCTGCATTCTGCACGCTCTGAAGTTTCCGAACACTCTTCAAAGGTAGCCCCATGTAGAGAGTGTTACAGTAGTTGAGCCTCGAGGTGATGAGGGCATGAGTGACTGTGAGCAGTGACCCCTGGTCCAAATAGGGCTGCAACTGGCGCACCAGGCGAACCTGGGCAAACGCCCCCCCTTGCCACAGCTGAAAGGTGTTTCTCTAATGTGAGCTGTGGATCGAGGAGGACGCCCAAGTTGCGAACCCTCTCTGAGGGTTTGCGGTTATTTCCATCTCGGGCGCGGCAGAAAAGATGATATCAGTGAAGGGCCACTTGCCTTATCTCCTACCGGAGTGCCTTCTGAGGCGGTTGTAGGCGTGCATGTGCCCTTCGACGTGAGATTTCATTTCTACATAAACGCAGCAATTGAAATCTCATGTGAGGACATGCGCGAGAGCAAGATTCCAGCCATTTTCACCAATATTTTCCCATGTGCGGAAGCAAAAAAATCACCGAAATCTCGCTTGCACGAGTCTCCTCATGCTAGATTTCACTTGTGGCGTGCGCAGAAGCCAAATCTCGTGCGTCAGGGTGCACAGCTGCATTCCGGAATTTCCTACCGGGCCAGAGCGCCGGAGCGCACCACTTGTTTCCCACCCCTGGGTGGTATTCAGTTGGTTCGTACTGGTTCGACTCAACCGGAAGCAGAAATTTGAACTGGTTCACTAAACTGGTTAATACCATCTATGGGTGGCCCAGCTCAACGCGCGCTCCACCAAACCCTGCCCTAGGTGTTTCCTTCGCCACACAGACCAGCTAATGGCCACAACAGTCGCCTTCGCCAAACACAAGCATGTCCCCCGCTCGGCCTTCATCTTGAGTCAGGGCCCCAGGATGTGCCATTCCCTGAGGCCCCAGAACCACCACCTGCCTTGCCAGGTCACGGAACACGCCACTCCCCGGCTCCGGCCTTGCCCTGGAGCCGTTGCCTGCTCGCCACCCGCCTCGGCCGGTTCTATCACTGCCATTGCTGACCTATGGTGTGCGTGCCGGTCAGGGACTGAAGCTCTTTTTCGGCATGTTTGAGAAGTGGAGGCCCTGCTGGAAATTAATAGAAAATAGAAATAATAGAAAATAATGGGTAGAAAAAAGGCTGCAATAGCTGGAAGTTCAAATATTTTGATTACCAGGTTCTGTGAGTGCGGTTTGGGGAGGTCATGTGACTGAGTGGGCGTGGCCAACTTGATGTCACTCGCAGCAAGGTGCCACCCCACCCAGCCACACCCACCTATCTGGAGCTAGCAGAGTGATTTACTGGCTGGATGCCATCCCTGTCGCCAAGGTGGAATTTTGTTTCGGGAGATCTACTCTCAATGCACCCGTACAGAGAAATTACCGCCTCTGCCTGGGATCGAACTCCCAGCCTCTTTGATTGTGAGGCAAGAGCGCCACCTCTGGGCCACCGCATCACTCCAGCTTTTGATATAGGATGGAGGGGGTTTAATTGAAGTGGAGGTCTTGCCGTGCCCGAAACGTAATTCTCGAGGCGACGTGTTTACATACAATTCAATTCATTTAGTGACCGTTCAAAGTTGTACCGGCATGGGGAAAAGGAATCCTCACGGGGAAAAGGAATCCTCAATCTGACTATTGTATTGGCAGTTCTGTGTTAGCAAATACTTCAAAAGAAAAGGATTTAGGCGTAGTGATTTCTGACAGTCTCAAAATGGGCGAACAGTGCAGTCAGGCAGTAGGGAAAGCAAGTAGGATGCTTGGCTGCATAGCTAGAGGTATAACAAGCAGGAAGAGGGAGATTATGATCCCGCTATATAGAATGCTGGTGAGACCACATTTGGAATACTTTGTTCAGTTCTGGAGACCTCACCTACAAAAAGATATTGACAAAATTGAACGGGTCCAAAGACGGGCTACAAGAATGGTGGAAGGTCTTAAGTATAAAACATATCAGGAAAGACTTAATGAACTCAATCTGTATAGTCTGGAGGACAGAAGGAAAAGGGGGGACATGATCGAAACATTTAAATATATTAAAGGGTTAAATAAGGTCCAGGAGGGAAGTGTTTTTAATAGGAAAGTGAACACAAGAACAAGGGGACACAATCTGAGGTTAGTTGGGGGAAAGATCAAAAGCAACATGAGAAAATATTATTTTACTGAAAGAGTAGTAGATCCTTGGAACAAACTTCCAGCAGACGTGGTAGATAAATCCACAGTAACTGAATTTAAACATGCCTGGGATAAACATATATCCATCCTAAGATAAAATACAGAAAATAGTATAAGGGCAGACTAGATGGACCATGGGGTCTTTTTCTGCCGTCAGACTTCTATGTTTCTATGTTTCTATGGGAAAAAAAAAGACTGTTTTTTGCACTTAACAACTGTTGCAGCCTCCCCGCGGTCACATTCACGTGATCAAAATTCAGGCCGGTTGTTATTTGTGACACTCGCAATGTCCCCTTACAGGGGAAGTAATAATAATAATAATAATAATAATTTATTGGATTTGTATGCCGCCCCTCTCCGTAGACTCGGGGCGGCTGACAACAATAATAAACACAACATGTACAATCCAATAATAAAAAACAACTAAAAACCCTTATTATAAAACCAAACATACACACAAACATACCATGTATAACTTGTAATGGCCTAGGGGGAAGGAATATCTCAACTCCCCTATGCCTGGCGGTATAAATGAGTCTTGAGTAGTTTACGAAAGACAGGGAGGGTGGGGGCAGTTCTAATCTCCGGGGGGGAGTTGGTTCCAGAGGGCCAGGGCCGCCACAGAGAAGGCTCTTCCCCTGGGGCCTGCCAAACGACATTGTTTAGTCGACGGGACCTGGAGAAGGCCAACTCTGTGGGACCTTATCGGTCGCTGGGATTCGTGCGGAAATCCAGATGTTACTAACGTCACAGCCGCAGGGATTCACTTAACAGCCGGACTTGCTTAGCAGCTGAAACCTGGGGCTCCAATCGGTCAGACATTGAGGACTAGCTGCGTTGGATCTTCTGCTCGAGGAGGGGGTCATCCAGACAACTTCCACAACCCTTTTCTCTTAAAGTCACACAAGGTCAAACCGACCTCCATCGTCCGGGAATCCAGTTCTCGGGCAGGAACTGGATCCTCCTCGTAATCCCCTGATTTACTCAATCCGTGAGATTCTCCCGATCCTTTCCCAGTTATTCCCACTTGGTTTCTCCCAGCCCCCAAAACCAGTTTCAGAATCTCCAACCCCGGGTAGAAAAACGGGAAGCTGATTTATTTCAGCTGATTTGGCTGCCCGCCGGCTTTAAAAAACACCCCAAGTTCACAACTCACTTGCAGGAAAGCTTGTGGGTTTCGTGGTTGCGTCCATCCTGCTGAGCTCAGGGTGGTGGCCTTGAAAGCTTCAGCCTAGCCCCCGGACTGAGACCAGGGTGTGAACACCGAGGGGGACAGAACTGGATTTTGCCGGCGCTCATCGCACGGTCCGGATACGATTCTCTCTGCCTATTCTGGACACCGGGTGCCCGAAATGAACTATCCTCTCGTGGCGGTTCTGGTTTTTCTGATGGTGGAGGGAGCAGGTAAAGTCCACCCTCTTGTATCTGTGGGTCGGGGAGAAAAATAATTAAAGAAAAAGAAAGGGTGGGTTTTGGGGAGATGTCAGAGTACTGCAACCCCTTCATCCGTCTCCATGAAAGGAGCCAACTAGAGCTAAAACCCGATTTAAATTGGGAGGTTAGCAAACAGCTGGAGATTTGGTCCCAGTTTTTATTTATGGATGGATGCGATTATTTTAAATTTTAAATGGAAAGAAAGAAAGAAGGAAAGAAGGAAGGAAGGAAGGAAAGAGAAAGAAAGGAAAGGAAGGAAAAGAAAGAGAGAGAGAAAGAAAGAGAAAGAAAGAAAGAAAGAAAAAGAAAGGGATGGAAGGAAGCCAGGAAGGAAGGAAAGAAAGTCCAAAACATTTTTACAAAGTGATTTATCCAAACTATCGTTCTTCGGTGAACCAGGAATGAACGTGCCGAGAGGAACGTACTAGTCCCTTTTTAAATCATGATTCATCTCCGAGTGACTCTTCCATCAACGTAGGAGTTAATTTTAGAAACAGCGGAGATGAAAAAGCTGCTCGTTGTGTTTTTAATTTATTTATTTTAGAAAACTTTATTAATGTCTTTAAAAACAAAATTAAAATTAATCATACTTTTATTACTTGTTACATTAAAAAAAAGTTTCATATTTATTTATCATCACGGCACTTACGAAAACCTCATTCCTTTAATAGAAGTATACATTTCTTTTTTTACATATACATATTTACATTTTAACTAATTTTGAGAGTTTACTCATGATGTTCTTCTTTCTTTTCCTTAATTCAACCCATTGTTCCCACGTCTCATAATATTCGAATTCCTTTTGGCCCCTTAATTCCAATGTTAAGTTTATCCATTTTGGATGTTGTTTTTATTACTTTTGTGGGGTGGGGTTGTCTCTGATTTTTCCAAAATTGGGCAAACAATTTCAACCTGCACAGAGTCGCTTGCTAGAGAAACAGGCAGAAAATTTAATAAATAAGCAAAAATAATCATTTGGATCTCAAATGTTAGCAACATAATTTAGAAGGAGCCAAGAGACCATAAGTTGGTGGTTTCTCTCCCCTCTTACTGAACGCCATGCTAAATTTTAAAGAGAGGTTAGTGAAAATAAAACTATTTCTTTCCCACGCCGAGAATGGGCAATCCAAGATACAAATTAACTTCATAAAATATAGAATAATCCAAATATACATAGAATAGAATAGAATAGAATAGAATAGAATTTTTATTGGCCAAGTGTGATTGGACACACAAGGAATTTGTCTTGGTGCATATGCTCTCAACGTACATAAAATAAAATATACATTTGTCAAGAATCATGTGGTACAACACTTAATGATTGTCATAGGGGTCAAATAAGCAATGAAGAAGCAATATTAATAAAAATCTTAGGATATACGCAACAAGTTACAGTCATACAGTCAACATGGGAGGAAATGGGTGATAGGAATGATGAGAAAAACAAGTAGAATAGAAGTGCAGATTTAGCAGAAAGTCTGACAGTGTTGAGGGAATTATTTGTTTAGTAGAGTGATGGCGTTCAAATACTTTGCAGCTGTGATCCAGATAGATGGACAGATGGGAGGTTGCAGGTGGAGCAAGGAATTAAAAACTTGGTTGGGGGAAAAATGTTTTATTTTTAACATTTTTTAATGAGTTTGCACATGTCTTCTGGCGTCTATCTATTTCAAAATGACCAAATCCCCAATTTTTTTTAATCCTTTCCCTTAAGGGCATTTTCCCTTGATGGTTTTAAGTTTATGTATTTATTTTATTTAATGTATATGCCACCCAACTCCCGAAGTTGCCAGAAGTTTCTCTTTCCATTCTCTTTTCAAGCTTTGCAGAATTCTTTCGTGACTATTTTTGGATGTCTTTAAGCAAGGCATTAAACCATGGTTTGCTTCAGTTAGGGGAAGAGAAATTTATCTCTGGGCCAGGACAAAACAATGGTTTCAGCTTGGGGGGAAAGCGAAAAGGATCCGAAAACAACTTAAACCACCTCTTCGCTGATTCTTGTGACTCTTCAGAAAGATTTGGAAAACCTTTCCAAATTGTTCAAGGTTCCGTTGCCCTATCCTACAACATTAGAATCCCACGAATGTCGCTTTGTCTGAGCTGGCTTACTATGGTTTGACTGAGTCGCGTCAATCCTTGGCGACTTGAGCTGCCATTGTTGGAGTCAATGCGCTAAGCCACACGGGATGCTTTGCAAAAGAACCACAGCTAGCCTGCTCGCGTGGTCCTGAGCTCTAGCCAGGTTGCGTGATGGCTTAATCAGGGTTAGTGAACCTGAGCTGCAAAACCTCAGAAGTTCTTCTGCATTTCTGGGGCTCATACTGAAGGTTTTCACTTTTCAGACTCGGGGCGCATCGTAGGAGAGAGAGAGACTTTGAAAGGGAAATTTCTCACCCAGAGTTGAATGTAATAGAAACATAGAAGATGGACGGGAGAAAAAGACCTCCTGGTCCATCTAGAAACATAGAAACATAGATGTCTGACGGCAGAAAAAGACCTCGTGGTCCATCTAGTCTGCCCTTATACTATTTTCTGTATTTTATCTTAGGATGGATATATGTTTATCCCAGGCATGTTTAAATTCACTTACTGTGGATTTATCTACCACATCTGCTGGAAGTTTGTTCCAAGGATCTACTACTCTTTCAGTCAAATAATATTTTCTCATGTTGCTTTTGATCTTTCCCCCAACTAACTTCAGATTGTGTCCCCTTGTTCTTGTGTTCACTTTCCTATTAAAAACACTTCCCTCCTGGACCTTATTTAACCCTATTTCCTGTATTTTATCTCAGGATGGATCTATGTTTATAATAATAATAATAATAATAATAATTATTATTATTATTATTATTATTATTATTATTTATTAGATTTGTATGCCGCCCCTCTGCGAAGACTCGGGGCGGCTCACAACAATAATAAAAAACAATATTATAGCAAAACAAATCTAATATTAAAAAAGAAACATATAAAACCCTATCATATTTAAAAACCAAACAACACATACATACCAAACATAAAATATAAAGAGCCTGTGGGAAAGGTGTCTCAACTCCTCCATGCCTGGCGGTATAGGTGGGTCTTGAGTAGTTTACGAAAGACAAGGAGGGTGGGGGGCAGTTCTAATCTCCGGGGGGCAGTTGATTCCAGAGGGCCGGGGCCACCACAGAAAAGGCTCTTCCCCTGGGGCCGGAGAAGGCCAACTGTGGGACCTTATTGGTCGCTGCGATTCATGTGGTAGCAGGCGGTTCCGGAGGTATTCTGGTCCAATGCCATGTAGGGCTTTAAAGGTCATAACCAACACTTTGAATTGTGACCGGAAACTGATCGGCAGCCAATGAAGGCATGTTTATTGTGGATTGACCAACCATGTCTGCTGGAAGTTTGTTCCAAGCATCTACAACTCTTTCAGTCAAATAATATTTTCTCACCTTCCTTCTGATCTTTCCCCCAACTAACCTCCGATTGTGCCCCCCCTTGTTCTTGGGAATCTCCTGCCAAAAAGTGAAAATGTAAATGAAAAGAGACAGTTTTGTCTAGTGGTTAAGGCAGCGGGCAAGAAGTTCAAGTCCCGGCTTAGCCACGAAAGCTGTCTGAGTGATCTGGGGCCAATCACCAGGCGATGGTGAGTTCTAATCCTGCTTAGGCATGAAAGCCGGCTGGGTGACTTTGAGCCTATCACTAGGAGACAGGGAGTTCTAGTTCTCTTTAGGCATGAAAACCAGCATTGGGCCAAGTCCCTCGCTCAGCCCGCTCCACCCATAAAGTTGTTGTTATGGGGGAAAATAAGAGGACTGGATTTGCTGCCTTGAGTCGTTTGCAAAATTAATAAAGTCAAGATATGAATAAATAACCTTTTTTTTTTTTTAAAGGGTATTTTTAGCAGCCAACAGCCTGGGTTAAACGAAACTAAAAGAAACCGGGTTTCTCTGATGCAGTTATGGGGGGGGGGAACTGCCACCATCATCACGTTTTAAAGGGGAAATGGGCTATAAAGGAAAAAGAAGGGGACTTTAAAAAAAGGAAGTCCAAAGGAAAATACTGCTTATTCCCGGTTGCTTGAAAACTTGAGCTAAAATGCAGCCTCTATAATTAATTCATCAAAAGTCTGAACTTCCTAAGTGATGATTAATCAAAAATTTGAGGGTAGCAATGCCCCCAAACAAAAATCAATACTGTATTCTGCTCAAAAAAATAAAAAAAATAAAGGGAACACTTAAACAACAGAACATAACTCCAAGTCAATCAAAATTCTGTGAAATCCAACTGTCCACTTAGGAAGCAACACGGATTGACCATCAATTTCACCTGCTGTGGTGCACATTCAACTTTGTACAGAACAGAGGATTCCATGAGAATATTTCATTATTTTAGATCTAGGATGGGTTCTTTGAGGGTTCCCTTTATTTTTTTTTCAGCAGTCTATATCTTCCTGCAACGAAGAGAGAAAGCCAAAAACAGAATGCAATATTTTTTGTATAAAAGAAATACATTTGGATAAAATTTAAAAAAATAATTCAATTAATTCAAAATCAATAATTGGTCATTCAGTTAATTATTATTAAGTAATGACTTAGCTAATAATAGTTTAGGTAGCAGTTTAGTTAATTATTAAGTAGCAGTTTATTATTAACAGCTTGTTTAATCATTGTTAATTAATCATTTGCTATTGATAAGTGATAATGAATTGATTTGCTTATTGGTTGATCATTTCATTGTTATTCACTATAATTGGTTAATAACTTCATTGATCGATGATGAAACATTTCACGGAATGTTATAAACTAATAATTTAGTTGGATAGGATTCTTTGTTTAATTTTTAATTAAAAGCTTCAAACTTTTGTGTGCTGGTTCTCCTTGGGAGCCTCAGGAGAAAAAATGGACTTGTTATATATTTTTATTTTTTTTATTTACTTTATTAATCTAATTTATATGCTGCCCAACTCCTCAAGGATCTATCTATTGTACAATCACCGCCAAAATTTCCTTTAAGTGGAATTATGAATACATGATGCAGCCCAATGAAACGGAACACGGGTTGAATCTTGATATTTACAGATTCTTCCAGGCCTCTGTTTATTCCCTTTTTGGTGGCTTGATTTTCTTTGCTCATAGAAACCCACCTATGTTTACACTTTGCAGCATCAGAAATTAAGTTTTGTGGTTTCGTTGAGCGTTTTTGCTGATCGTGGACAGAAACTAAAGAGAGAGCAAGTCGGTTCCCATCATACTTTTTGGCCGCAAGCAAATTTTTTCTCCAAATCGGATTGCGCCATAACCAAGTTCCCCAGGCCAGCTCTTAAGAAGAAATGGGAAGAGTATTTTAAAGCAGAAATATCATTTCATAAGAAGGAAGTTCAATGTCCCTGAACTGTCTGGATCAACAATTTCCACTGAATTTAATTAATTCTGCTTTATTGCATTACTTTGGTCTTCTGGAAAGAAGGATCGGTGACAGGCTAAGAATGAGGTCTGGACATTTATTGTCATTAATGTATTGGAAGTTCTGTGTTGGCAAAAACTTCAGAAGAGAAGGATTGAGGGGTCGTGATTTGTGACAGTCTCAAAATGGGTGAACAGTGCGGTCAGGCGGTAGGGAAAGCGAGTAGGATGCTTGGCTGCATAGCTAGAGGTATAACAAGCAGGAAGAGGGAGATTATGATCCCGCTATATAGAATGCTGGTGAGACCCCATTTGGAATACTGTACTGTGTTCAGTTCTGGAGACCTCACCTACAAAAAGAGATTGACAAAATTGAATGGGTCCAAAGACGGGCTACAAGAATGGTGGAAGGTCTTAAGCATAAAACGTATCACAGGAAAAACTTCATGAACTCCATCTGTATAGTCTAGAGGACAGAAGGGGAAGGGGGGACATGATCGAAACATTTAAATACGTTAAAGGGTTAAATAAGGTTCGGGAGGGAAGTGTTTTTAATAGGAAAGTGAACCCAAGAACAAGGGGACACAATCTGAGGTGAGTTGGGGCAAAGATCAGAAGCAACATGAGAAAATATTATTTGACTGAAAGAGGAGTAGATCCTTGGAACAAACTTCCAGCAGACGTGGTTGGTAAATCCACAGTAACTGAATGTAAACATGCCTGGGATAAACATAGATCCATCCTAAGATCAAATACAGGAAATAGTATAAGGGCAGGCTAGGTGAACCAGGAGGTCTTTTTCAGCCATCAATCTTCTATGTCTCCAGAAGTGAGTAAATTAGTTAAGTGAGTGAGTGAGTAAGTAAATAAGTCCCTGTTTTGAGTGACATGGTAACTTTGAATGGTGGTTAAATGATTGTTTGTAAGACAAAGGTTACTTGTGATTTATTCTCTGGGGTACCCGGAAGGATCAAATTCCTTTTTCACAAATTCGTTTCCAAGATGTGAATTGCAGGAATACAACCCAGGTGGATCAACAGGACAGGGAAAAAATATTATATTTATTGAGGTTGAGATTCTTAAATAGGAGTTTTAAAAGACCACACCTCCATCTCAACTTACGACCGCAATTTGAGCCCAACATTTCTATCGCTAAGCAAGACACTTGCTAAATGAATTTCCCCTCCCCATTTTAACAGCCACCCTTACCACATTTGTTGAGAGAATCGACACAGTTCTTAAATTAGTAGCACGGTTGACTCGGCCGGTCAGGAGGTCGCGAAATCAGATCACGTTAAACCCCCCCAGTCAGTGGCCAAGGGTCTGAATTTAGGGCACGTGTCCGCAGTGTTCGCTGAAATTCCTAAAAAGAAATAATCAGACAAAGAAGGCTTTGGAGAAGGAAAGAGGGATTATTTGGGCTCAGTAATCTCTCCACTGTCCCAAACATTTTGCAAAACGCGGTGCCATCCCAAGGATGCACACTTATGGGAACAAAATGCAGGTTAGTTATTATTATTATTATTATTATTATTATTATTATTATTATTATTATTATTATTATTATGTCAATACAACACAGCAAACAAGATCACTATGCTGGATTTCGTATTTCATCACCAGTCGGGCGCTTCCCAAGCACCTAGGACTGCGTGATGTAGCGGCGAATTATGTTTGCTGATCCCAGTAAAGCGGCCTTTTGCAATTGACAGATGGAGATTTTGTCAATTCCGATGGTTTTCAAATGTCTGCCAAGATCCTTTGGCACTGCGCCCAGCGTGCCAAGGACCACTGGGACCACTTTCACGGGCTTATGCCAGAGTCGTTGCAGCTCAATTTTTAGATCTTCGTATTTCACTAATTTCTCTAGCTGCTTCTCCTCAATTCTGCTGTCTCCTGGGATTGCAATGTCGATGATCCATACTTTATTTTTCTCCACAATCAGGATGTCTGGTGTGTTATGCTTCAGAATTCGGTCAGTCTGAAGTCGGAAGTCCCACAGTAGTTTTGCTTGCTCATTTTCGATCACTTTTTTGGGCTTATGATCCCACCAGTTCTTTGCCACTGGCAAATGGTAGTTCTGGCACAAGTTCCAGTGGATCATCTGTGCCACAGCATCATGTCTATGCTTGTAGTCAGTCTGTGCGATCTTTTTGCAGCAGCTGAGTATGTGATTGATTGTTTCATCTGTTTCTTTACAGAGTCTGCAATTATTATTATTATATTATTATTATTATTATTATTATTTATTAGATTTGTATGCCGCCCCTCTTCGAAGACTCGGAGCGGCTTCCAACAACAATACAGTGTACAAATCTAACTGTTACAAACAAACAGTTATAAAAAACCCTTATTTAAAAACAATCATACAATCATAACCATACATAAAGCAAGACAGTCAGTTACATCAGCTAATCTGATATACTGGGTTTCAAACGAATTTCATCTCCCGATACGTGCATTTCTCATGTCCCCTTATCCTAGCCTAAAAAGCGACGTGCGTTGTTGGTTTCCTGTCTTTCAAGATGCGACACAAACAACAGTAGATTATCTATTCATGCTGACCATTTATCACAAGTTTCAACGATACTTAACTGTTTGTTTTACTCTTCTACTTCTCGCTACAAAGGTCACTGGAAAAAAAAAACTTTTAATCAGTCACAAAAGGAGAGTTCGTACAATGCTCGCACGTTTTTATATACAAAACTTTAATTTTTAAAACCTTCAGCTCTCCGCAGGATGGTGCAACGAACATAAGTGTGAAAAATGGCGGTAGGTCACTTTTTTTAAGTGCTGTTCAAAGGTCGAATTCAGCCGTTTCAGGCGAACTGGGTAGTAGCGACCTACCGATGGGCCCAGCCAATAGTAGCGATCTGAGGGTGGCCCGCCCACCCTGTTAAAGTCGGGAGCAAGTACGCGACTCTGTTTCGCTTGACCGCTTCATGGGTTTGAAGTGGGCTACCAATTTTTGGGTGACCTCCTGGTTCATTTGGTCTGCCCTTATACTATTTCCTGTATTTTATCTTAGGATGGATCTATGCTTATCCCATGCATGTTTCAATTCAGTTCCTGTGGATTTATCTACCACGTCTGCTGGACGTTTGTTCCAAGCATCTACTACTCTTTCAGCAAAATAATATTTTCTCACGTTGCTTTCGATCTTTCCCCCAACTAACCTCAGATTGTGCCCCCTTGTTCTTGTGTTCACTGTCCTACTAAAAACACTCCCCTCCTGGACCTTATTTAACCCTTTAACATATTTAAATGTTTCAATCACGTCCCCCCTTTCCCTTCTGTCCTCCAGACTAGACAGATGGAGTTCATGAAGTCTTTCCGGATGAGTTTTATGCTTAATGGATTTTTATGCTAAATGAAGAAAAACTAGCCTCTCCAACCAAAAGAACCAAGTTGACTTCTTTTCCGTTTTAATGGATTTCGTATCCTCCAGAATGGTTAGTCCCAGGACGCCCAGCGACCGCAGTTGACCCAACGTAGGCCGCTAAATGAGACCGTTCTTAAGTGAATCTTCTTCCCTTCTTGCTGCAGTTGTTAAGTGAACCACTACCATGGTTAATTGAGTCAACCGACATTGACTTCTCTTGTCACCAGAGAATTTGCGGGATTCTGCTGCACGAATCCCAGCGACCGATAAGGTCCCACAGAGTGGGTCTTCTCCGGGTCCCGTCAACTAAACAATGTCGCTTGGTGGGACCCAGGGGAAGAGCCTTCTCTGTGGCGGCCCTGGCCCTCTGGAACCAACTCCCCCCAGAGATTAGAACTGCCCCCACCCTCCTTGCCTTTCGTAAACAACTTAAAACCCACCTCTGCCGTCAGGCATGGGGGAATTGAGATCCTCTTTCCCCCTAGGCCTTTACAATTCTATGCATGGTGTGTATGTATCTATGTTTGGTTTTTATATTAATTGGTTTTTAATCATTTTTAATATTAGATTACTATTGTACACTGTTTTATTGTTGCTGTTAGCCGCTCCGAGTCTCTGGAGAGGGGCGGCATACAAATCCAATAAATAAAATAAATAAATAAAATAAACGTTGCAACCGTCGTCCATGTCCGAGTGGCCGAATTTTGATCAGGTGACCATGGGGACGTACCAGCGGTCGTCAAGGGTGAAAAATGGGCCCGAGTCCCCCTTTTTCACTCCCCTACCGTCGTAACTCTGAGTGGTCACTAAATGAACAGTTGTAAATTGAGGGCTACCTGTGTTTATTTGTCGACTTTAATTGCAAATCTTCTCTGGCCTCTTTGTGTTTGCAGAAGCTTTAGAAGAACCACAGCTATGCTACGTTTTGGATGGGATTCTGTTCCTCTACGGGTTGGTGCTGACCGTACTCTACTGCCGACTTAAGGTGAGTGTTTTGGGAGAACCCCCAAAATTAGATGCCTCGATCCTGAAATCCAGGCACGATCGATGGATTTTTTGTAATTAATAATAATAATAATAATAATTTATTAGATTTGTATGCCACCCCTCTCCGAAGACTCGGGGCGGCTCACAACAATGATAAAAACAATATTATAGTGGCACAAATCTGATTTAAAAAGAAATAACTAAAACCCTATCATATTAAAACCAGTCAACACATACATACCAAACATAAATTATAAAGAGCCTGGGGGAAAGATGTCTCAAATCCCCCATGCCTGGTGGTATAGGTGGGTCTTGAGTAGGTTACGGAAGACAAGGAGGGTGGGAGCAGTTCTAATCTCCGGGGGAGTTGATTCCAGAGGGCCGGGGCCGCCACAGAGAAGGCTCTTCCCCTGGGGCCCGCCAGACGACATTGTTTAGTCGACGGGACCTGGAGAAGGTCAACTCTGTGGGACCTTATCGGTCGCTGGGTTTCGTGCGGTAGCCGGCGGTTCCGGAGGTACTCTGGTCCAATGCCATGTAGGGCTTTAAAGGTCATAACCAACCAATTGTCTATCAATCTCTTTATTCATCTTTATTTAAACGGCCTCATAATCCTTTACGGAGTGGAGCCTGGGCAACGGACTACAGAAGGCAACACAACAATAGCAATAGCCTTTAGACTTATAGACCGCTTCACAGTGCTTTGACAGCCCTCGCTAAGCGGTTTACAGAACCAGCCTCTTGCCCCCAACAATCTGGGTCCTCATTTGACCCACCTCGGAAGGATGGAAGGCTGAGCCAACCTTGAGACGGTGGTGAGATTTGAACCGCTGAACTACAGCTAGCAGTTAGCTGAAGGAGCCTGCAGTGCTACATTCTAGCCACGGCACACCGGCATACAACACCCATCTGTACGCACTTATTTAATGCAAACACCATTACTAAACACCTTAGCAGTGAATATGCACACACCAATCTAAAAGCAGTCTGTTTTTGGCAAGCAACCAGCTACTAATTAACCTTCATTAATAGCTGGTATCGGTTCAAAGAGTTTTAAAGCCATGAAAAGCAAATAGATCTTAATTATTTTACATAGCTTCAGAGAACTGGCAAAATGCCTAAAAGGAGTTATAGATAACCGAAACAGTAGCAGAGGAAACAAAGTAGAAGTCTTTGGGGTTCACAAACATTGTTCTCTACAGCTTGTTATCTGCCTCTGATGTCCTTAAGTAGACTAGGGGAATAGCCGATTAGAATCCAGTCTTACTCCAGAGGAGACTTCCTCTGGAGTAACCATTCCTGTCTGTTAGCAGCCCTGCGCGCTCTTGCATCAAGAAGAGGAGAGGCCTCTTCTTCCTCGTCACTGATGGGAGTTTCTGGAGGTTCCAAGGGCCTTGGATGAACTTCTGTCTCTGGTCACCAACTCCTCACCATCCTCCTCACAGTCCAACTCAGCTGCCAGCTATATAGGCCGCTGGAGTATGACCAAGTTGGTCTCCTCTTGCAGGATCTGATATCAATTGCATGGCCTGCTGGCAGGCCACAACATGGAGATAGCAGAGTGTTTTAATGGCCAGATGCCCTTCCTGTCACCAGTTTTGTTCGCAAATCAATCGATCGCAAGATTTATTGATCTCTGTCAAGCTGGCGCAGAAGTTGGTGATAAATCAGTGGCTTGCTACACTATCTGTAGAAGGCTTATAATGTTTACGGGAACTTGGGAGGGGTGATTTTCATGAGGGAGCTGATACAGCCACAAAGCATTCGTTCGAGAGGTTCAAGGCCATCCTATGTGCACCACCTGGGTGGAAGCGGAAGGAGGAGTTGCCACGCTGGCACAACCTGAGTGGGCAGCGTGACAAGTTTGTGGGTGGGAAGCTCAGATTCGGGTTCCCCAGTGTAGGTGCCAGGATGGCTCCGGAAATAAATGGGAACTTTGAGGAATGCCTTGACTTGGACTCTGATTTAAATTTGGGTGTTACCTGGAACCCTGACGATCTCTGTATTCCTCCTTTTTAATCAGTTCCTGGATATGAAGAAGAACAAGGCTCAGGACTCCCCTGTCATCTACGAGGTACGTCCGTCAATTATTTTACAGGTTGCCCACGATTTACAACCATAATCGAGACCAACATTTATGTTACTAAGCGAGACATCCGTTAGGCGAGCTTGATCCTGTTTTACGACCTTGCTTGTCAACCGTTGATAACGGAATCACTGCAATTATTAAATTAGTAGCCTGGTCGTTAAGCGAATCCATCTTCCTTGTTGAATTTACTCATTGGAGGGTCACCAAAGGGGAATCACGTGACCCCGGTCATAAACACGAGTCATCTGAATCTGAAAACAGGGATGCTGCAACGGTTGTGTGAAAAAAGGGTCATCGAGTCGCTGTACCGTTGTGACCTCAAAAGTCCCATTTTCTCAGGGCCGTTGCAACCTCGAACGGTCACTAAACGAACCGTTGTAAGTTAAGAACGATCTGTATCGCAAATATCCCCAACCTTTCCTCAGGGACTGCTGAATTCATCATTTTTAAATCCCGTGGACCGCTAGTACCATCTGCCTAATGACCGGCTGGGTGGGCGTGGCTAGGTGGCCATGTGACTGGGTGGGCGTGGCCAACTCCACCTCACTCGTGTCAAGGGGCGCCTCGCCAGCCTCTACTCATTCCTCCCCTCCCAGCCACTCCTCTCCACCTCACCGGGACTCCTTAGGGCCCCAACCAGAAGTAGATGTTGGGGCTAAGCAACCACCAGAGTTATCTCTGAGCTAAACTACAAGAAATTTCACAATGATTCACTTAATGGAAAGGTCGTACAGCGGAGAAAAGCTCGGGGAAGAATTGGCTTGCTTAGCAACAGAAGTGTTCATTATGGTCGTAAGGTGAGGACCCCCAGGATTTGGAAAAGAATAAAATGTACACCAAACCCTTCATATTGTAAGGGTGGGTTTGGGGGAATGGAGTGTGTGGGGGTCCGTTTTGTTCCCCTGAATTTTAATCCTTTTTCTCCTCCATTTTCTAGAAAGTGGAAGGCGTCTACACGGTAGGTTTCACCTTCCTTCCCTTTCTTTCTACTCTAAGGATGTTGGTTAAACATTAGGAATCATACAAAGAAAAATCTTACTCTGTGGTGAGACGAATAAAAGCTCATTAAGAGACCCAATCAAGAGAGGTTCAATCTAGAATGAAAGAGAACTTTCCTGACGGAGAGAACTATTAACCAGAGGAACGGCTTGCCACCAGAAATTGTAGATGCTTAATCCCTGGAGGTTTTTAAGAACAGACCGGACAGCCATTTGTCTGGAATGATAGATAGATACATAGATAGATGCATAGATACATAAATAGATATAGATTATAGATATATTGTAGATAGAGATAGAAAGAAAGAAAGATAGATAGGGGGTAGATGAGAAATAGATATAGATGATAGATATACTGTAAGATAGATAGATAGATAGATAGATAGATAGATAGATAGATAGATAGAGAGAGAGAGAGAGAGAGAGACAGACAGACAGACAGACAGATACATAGATACATAGATATAGATTACTGTATAGATATATTGTAGATAGAGATAGAAAGATAGATAGATAGATAGATAGATGGTAGATGACAAATAGATATAGATAGTAGGTAGATGATAAATAGATATAGATGATAGATATACTGTAAGATAGATAGATAGATAGATAGATAGATAGATAGAGAGAGAGAGAGAGAGAGAGAGAGAGAGACAGACAGACAGACAGACAGACAGATACATAGATACATAGATATAGATTACTGTATAGATATATTGTAGATAGAGATAGAAAGATAGATAGATAGATAGATAGATGGTAGATGACAAATAGATATAGATAGTAGGTAGATGATAAATAGATATAGATGATATACTGTAAGATAGATACCTAGATAGATAAACAGATAGACAGATAGAAAGATAGACAGACAGACAGACAGATAGATACCTAGATAGATAGATAGAGAGAGAGAGAGAGACAGACAGACAGATAATGATTTATTAGATTTGTATGTAGATAGATAGATAGATGGTAGATAGATGGATGGATGAATTATAGATAGATAGTAGATTGATAAATATAGATAATAGATATATAGAGAGAGATGACAGGTATCGATAGATTGATAGACAGACAGAGAGATCATAGATAGAGGAGGAAAATAGATATAGACAGAGCAGGGTAGAAGAGATAAGGTAGATAAATATATAATGCGCATTGTGTATATTGCAGATGGCAACCCTTGTGACAGCTGTTACGCAATGCCATTTCATTTTAATGTACGCCAGTTAGTGACACTTCAAAGTGACACTTCAGTGATTCCAAGGCTCTTGAGCTCCCCCGGGGGTGTTTTCTCTCCTTCCAGGGCCTGGAGGTTCAAGAGATGGAGCACTACAGCACCCTAGAAGCTTCAAAGGCACCCCCGGGAGGGCTCCCTCCCAGGAAGACCCCCTCGGAGGAATAAATATTTGGCTTCATCACCTGACTTCTGGATAGAACTGTCCCGGCCTGTGACCTTTGCCTAATTTGTCATCGGTGTAAATGGCTGTAAATCGAGGACTCTCTGTGAACTAACGCAGCTTTCTTCTGCCAATTGAAAATGGGGGGGGGGGGGGTTTGTTATCTTTCTCGGATGCATTAAGAGTCATGGTGGGATTCATGTTTTCTTTCTGCTGTGATTTTTGATCTTGTAAGCCACCTGGATTGGGAAACGGGCAGCTGTATACATTGTTTTAATAAATGCAGACGTAATATGTAAATAAACATTTTGTCAGTTTTAACACAGTTGCGGCCAGCTGTATAATAAACTGTTTTAATGAACAACCCACCAAAATCAGTGTTCTGGATTAAGTTTGTCTTCACCAACGTAAACGGCCGAGGATTCAAAGATGTGATCTGCTCAACAGTTGTGGCTTTAATTTAGAGAGAGATATTAGAATGGCATAGAATTTTGGAATAGAATATAGAATAGAATAGAATAGTAGAATAGAATAGAATATTGAATATTGAATAGAATAGGAATAGAATAGAATATAGACTAGACTAGAATAGAATATAGAATATATGGAATGGAATGGAATAGAATAATTCTCACTGTCATGACATTTCTTCTCCTTAGTTTCTAAGTTGCTTCTCTCCTTGTTTAGTTTCCACCCATTGCTTCTTGTTCTACCTCAGGTGCTTTGGAGAATAGCTTGACTCCTTCTTCTTTGTGGCAACCCTTGAGATACTGGAAGGCTGCTATCCTGTCTCCCCTGGTCCTTCTTTTCATTAAACTAGACATAAACCCAGTTCCTGCAACCGTTCCTCATGTTTTTAGCCTCCAGTCCCCTAGTCCTCTTTGTGGCTCTTCTCTGCCCTCTTTTCAAAGTCTTAGCATCTTTGTACAACATTTAGCAATTTAGCCACATTTGATAAAAGTCGTGTTCCAAGAATTTTTTCAGCCCAAATTAAACCATCCGGGTTAGTTCCAGAATCAATTGAATTGGAAAGGCAAGGAAATGTCACGGCTTTCTATCTGATATTCTGCTTTTCTTTTCAATTTATTTTCCTTTACGTCTTTAACCAGTGGAACAACTCGCCACCAGAAGTTGTGGGTGCTTCATCACTGGAGATTTTTAAGAAGAGACTGGACAATCACTTGTCTGAAATGGTCAAAGTTCTCCTACTTGAGCAGAGGGATAGACTAGAAGACTTCTAAGTTCCCCCTTCCAGCTCTATTCTATTTATTTATACCCTGATTTTATTCATATTTTTTTTGCCTGAGTTTCTTTTATATTTTTATTCTCTCTTTACTCCCCAAACTGTACATCTTGTGCTTAATGGATGGATCAAAAGATACCTGGTGCCTTAAAACCTGAGCCAATTGATTTTTTGACTTTAGACAGTTTCAAAGAATTTGACCAGAGCGATTCTTAAAATAACAAAAAGGAAATGGTTAGAAAAGGAAAGAGTTCACTGTTTGGGGTTTTTCTTGCTTTCACACATTTCTGAGCAGTATTCGTAAGCTGCTCCAAGTCTGCGGAGGGGTGGCATACAAATCTAATAAATAATAATAATTATAATTAATTATAATAAATAATAATTATTATTATAATTATTAGTGGTAGAAGGATGGAAAAAGCAGCTCTTTGGGGGAGAAATAATCTCCATAGATTATTACTAAATAATCTAGATTACTAAATAAACTAGATTACTAAAAAAACAGAAAGAGATTAATTCTCCCAATGTCTAATACTCCTGCCCAGCAACAAAGCAAAAAAAAAAACCTGTAAGAAAATGTAAATAAATAAAAATTAATAATTAGAAGCCGTGGCTTAATGAAATCCATGGTCCCTGTTTGGGTTTTAATGGCAACTTTGGACAAAGGCAAATATCTCACGTGTTATTTATTTATTTATTCATTCATCCATTTGTCCAATACACAAATACATAGGAAGAAAAATAGACATGTAGTAATATATATAAGGGTAAAGTGAACTTAGAGGAGAGGATATATGAAAGAAAGAAAATATATAAGACAATTGGACAGGGGATGAAAGGCACACCAGTGCACTTATGTACGCCCCTTACTGACCTCTTAGGAACTTGGAGAGGTCAATCGTGGAGAGTCTAAGGGAGAAATGTTGGGGGTTAGGGGTTGACACAATTGAGTCTCGCAATGAGTTCCACGCTTCGATAACTCGATTGTTGAAATCATATTTTTTACCGTCAAGTTTGGAGCGGTTCGTATTAAGTTTGAATCTGTTGCGTGCTCTTGTGTTGTTGCGGTTGAAGCATTCTCTCTTTTTTTTTAAATAGAGCATATCTTAAAATAGGTCGGCTGGGAATTCTGAAGTCCACCCATCTTAAAGCATGCTGGCTGGGAATTCACCCCTTAAGGTCGGCTACCACAGCATCCATCATTCCCGGCTCCATTATCGCTTCCTTTTCGCGCTATTACAGGAAAAATTCCCTCAAGAAAAAAAAAAAGGGTCGCAACGCGCGCGTCCATTCAACTATTTACGGCACCGCCCTCGTTCTACCAATCAAAAAAGTGGGCGGCCGCAACCGCGTCCAATCCGGCTTCATGTTGGGTGGGCGCCTGCGGATTGGGCGCGGCGGCCGAGGCTCGGGGAGAGAGCTTTAGTTCCTAGAGCGGCCAAATCTGTGCCGAATGGGAAATTCGGGGAGTAGGAGAGCTTTGTTCCTAGAGCGGCCAAATCTGTGCCGAATGGGAAATTCGGGGAGTAAGAGAGCTTTGTTCCTAGAACGGCCAAATCAATTGTCAATAAAGGAGGAAAAAAGTATGACTGACCGTCTTCTATCGACGATTAAAAGCACAAAACCTTTTTGCAGCGTCCTTGCCCATAAAAACTATGAAAATAGAAAATAATTCCTATGATTCCCACATTTGTATGTATAATTCATATTTAATGCCCTCAAATAAGAGGCTGCTGAGCCCAAAGCACGAACGAGGGCAGGGCCAGAGCCTCAGTAATTTCTTGGGCTGTAAAGCAAAGGGGGGATTTGCAAAGTTTGCCTAAAGCAGCCACACCATGACATCAAAGGACATATGGTGGTGTTTCTTCCCTGGTCTACCTGGCAGGATGGACACGCAGCAGGCTTCTTAATAGGCTGGTTGTGAATGAGACACAACAGTCTCATTCTAGTGAGGTAGCAGGGTTATTAAGCCAATACCATTTCCCCCTTTTAAACTGGGGTGTGTTAGGGTTTTTGTTTTTGGCACACATTTTAAAAAGAATACTTTTCAATTGTAAGCTGCCCAAAACTGTTTGGAGTCGGGTGACCCCCTAAATTTAATATAAAGGCTAAGAGAAAGGAATCCAGGGTGTTTATGAAGGGCAGCTGGTGAAACCTTTCATAATGTGAGCATCAGTTATCCAATCCGTGCAAACATGCGGTGGAATTTAGCTACATGGGAACTGCTGCAATGGTCCTAAGTGTGAAAAATGATGATTGTGAATCGAGAACTAGCTGTACAGCAGAGAGCATTACAACCTGCATTGAAGTGATAAAAGCTACTCTCATGGCCCCCCCAGTGGCAAATCCCAGGGCATCACATGAATATTTCTAATAAAACATTATTTTTTTGAAATACCCACCAGAACCACCAACAAAATGAAAACACAAGAAGAAAATCATGAACACGGGTTTTGTTACAGAAGATCTTATAGGACAGAAGTGTGTTTTTCACAGAGGGTTTTTAAAAATGTGTTTACATAAACTGAGGATTTACATAAAATACATCTGAACCGCGGGAAGAGGAGGATCTCGTTGTCTTGGTCTCAGGAAGCCGTTGAGAAGAGGGAGATGTTGCAGGTGAAGACGGTGAAGAAGTGGAGACGACGCGTCAGCTGTCACAGGTCTTGGTGTAGGTTGGGCTTCAGCAGAACGTAGGAGTCGGCAGAAGTCTTGAGGCTTTTCCTTCCAAATCTGAGGAAGAAAGAAGGGAGTGAGACCACGATAGGGTGGACTTTCAGCCCACGTCCAAACACACCTTGCGTGAATCCCGGGTTGACTCCAGGTGGATTCACGCAAGGTGGAAGTTCTACCATGGAAGGAAGACTTACCCGCGTTGGTCAAGATCCCTGGAAGGCTGGAGACCACAAGGACTGTACAAAGCCACCAGTGGTCCTTCTCTAGGAGGCCACCCAGCATACCCACCAGTTTCTGAAGTGTTTGAATGGTCTTTTCTCTAAGCTTGAGTTCGAGAGATGTTCTCTGCCTCCCGAGGCCCAGCTGAAATGGGGACGTTGCAGGAACCTTCCCCTGGAGTGGGAAGAGGATGGAGATGTTACCTGCTGCCACGCCCACCAAGCCACGCCCACAGAACCGGTAGTAAACAATGTTTGAAACTCACCATTGATTCTCCTTCAGATTTTCTTTGTGCTTCAGACCTCGGAAGGTTCTCAGGGTGGAGATTGGAGGCAAAGACACTTTGAATGGGGACTAAATGAGGCAGCTCTTAAATAAGGGCTGTATTTTTGCAATAGCTTCACAATAAAGTATTTCTACTGTAGCTTACCTGGTTGTGTTTTCCCTGGTCTACCTGGCAGGGCTGATTGGCAGCTGTTTATTTTTTATAGTGGGGTTGTGAGTGGGAAACTGGGGTGGGGTAGTTCAGGGGCCCCTCGGCTTTCCTTACATGGGTGATTTGTGTATGTGTGTTTTGCATTTATTGTGGGGGGGCGGCAACACAATTTCCACCCTGCTTATGCAGGCTCTTACATTTACACAGAATTTGCCATGGCCAAATCACCAAGGACTTGACCAACTGCCCTACAAAGGCCAGAAGGGACAATTGATCACAGAGATATTTTTGCACTCGCTACGGCCCTGCACCCCCATCGCAGGGCTGACCGAGCTTGGGCATTCATTCTGGTCTTCTGCCATCCCTGGTCACTGGTGTCCACCATCCTTCCACCTCCCACCCAACTGCATGGTCACAGCCAATAACCAGGGAGAGTTAATAATGGCCCATTTGAAGGGCAGCAAAACCAAATGCCGGCCAATACCTGCACCGAGGGATGGTTCTCTGCCTTCTCAATGGATGGTAGAGGCCTCGGACACCGGAGAGGCAGGGGACAGAGCGTCAGGGTCTGGAAAGGCCCACGTGGGGGTCCGGCACACACGCTTCTCCCTTCACTGCCATGCACTTTGCATGAACCCCGAAATGCCACCAGCCCATGGCAGGAGACCTTGAGGGTGGGGGCAAGGTGGCCTGCATCATGGGAAGTGGAGTTCGGGGATAAATGCAAAGGACATGGCAGCCATGGCAGAAGCATGATGCCAGACCAACACCGGTGAGGTTTTCCAGATCCCAGCGCTCTGTCTCCCGCCTCTCCGGTGTCCAAGGCCACAGCCATCCACTGAGAAGGCAGAGGGCCAATCCCAGGGCACAGGGATTGACTGGCGTTCAATTCTCCTGCTCTACCAAATTAGCCAGAAGAAAGTCTCGCTGGGTGAATTGGCTGTGATCACGTAGCAGAGAGGAAGGACAGCTAACCATTGCCAGGCTGCAAGTGCTGGCACAGAACCACAGAATGAGAAAGGAGGCCCAGGACACCTCAGGCTATGGTGGCCATGAAAATGTAACTGCAATCAATTGTCCTTGTGCGCCATTGGGGTTTTCTGTCTGGTTCTAAGAACCATCGCCATGGCCAAATTACGCCAGGCAAAAACCCTATAACATCTATAATCCTCCAACATCCACCTCTAGCATTAAAATGGGCTATTGGGGATTTTGTTCTGGTTCTAAGAACCAGCGCCATGGCCAAATTATGCCAGGCAAAAACGAACACCCAACAACGAACTGCCCCGCGGAGTTTCCCAACACTGTGCAGTGATGCCTGAGTTGCCAGGCAGGAGGACTGCCGCGGTCGGAGTGCCGGGTCTGTGGAAGAGTGGGGGAGCGACTAAGGTGGGCGAGAGGGGCAAAGAAAGCCCCCTTTACCTGCAGGCAAGTCAAAGGGGGGATTTACTGTCTCTCTCTCCCTGTCTCTCATGCACATATAGACACACACTCAGGGCCACACAAGGGTTCTCTTCCCTCCCGCCTCCTTCCAAGAGTCTCCAACTTCGCAGCCACCGCTGCTCCTCGCCTCTCCTGCCCCGGGAGTGGAGCCGCGCGCCGTTTCTCCCCGCCCGCTGGTTGCAACCGGTGGTGTCCGATCCGCCCCTCCCAAGACCGGCTTCCCTGCCACAGTGCCCGCCCGCCTGCCTTGCAGAGTCTGCGGTGGGGAGGTGCCAGGAGAGGGTCTCCCTGTAGCCGCTCTCTCTCCTCGGTGGGGGTGCCGCAGTCTCTGGAGCTGCGGCCTCCACGTGGCCTGGGAAGGAGGAGGCACAGAGGGCCCCCACCCGCCATCCCCGCAATCCCCCTGGGAGGAAGCCCATCCAGGCACTCGGCTGGCTGTTGTACTCTGACCGGCTTCACAGAGAAGAAAAGAGAGGAAGGATGGAAGAGAGAGAGAGAGAGAAAGAAAGGGAGGGAGAGGGAGAAAGAGAGAGAAAGGGAGGGAGGGAGAGAAGGGGAGGGAGGAAGAGAGAGAGAGAAAGGGAGGGAGAGAAAGAAAGGGAAGAAGGAAGGAAGAGAGAAAGAAAGAAAGAGAGAAAAAGGCTGTTCCCTGTCTCATTCAATCCCTGGAGACTCACACTAAGCTTCTCTGGGGTTCCACTGGGTGACCCTTTCGGCCCCTGAGAGAGCAGTGAGGGCGAATCACCCGAAGGACACAGCTGCCAGCCTCCTCCAGTCCCTGAGGACCCCTCACGGTGGACCCCCTCCCTCCCCCCTTCTCTTTCTTGGAAAGAATGCCAGAAGCAAAAAACAACCAAACGCCTCCTCACCAGCAATCAACACCTCTATGCGCATAAATTCACTCACAAGGTTAGTATCAGACACACAGACCAAGAGTGAACAACGTCCGAATCAACAAGCAGTCCAACTCCTCTCCAGACCATTTTCAACCACACTGACACTAAACACAAGGTGAGAATAAACCCAACTCTCTCCTCGCACTGAATAGTCCCTAATAAAAACATCTGCAAAGGAAACTACCAAGCTCAGAGAACACTAAGGAAACAGGTCTGAGAGGTACCGGCATTCTTTCCACGAAAGAGAAGGGGGGAGGGAGGGGGTCCACAGTGAGGGGGTCCTCGGGGACTGGAGGAGGCTGGCAGCTGTGTCCTTCGGGTGATTCGCCCTCACTGCTCTCTCAGGGGCCGAAAGGGTCACCCAGTGGAACCCCAGAGAAGCTGTGCAGGACGAGTCTCCAGGGATTGAATGAGACAAGCAACGGCCTTCTTCTCTCTTTCTTCCTCCCTGTCTTTCTCTCTCTTTCTTCCTCTTTTCTCCCTCTTTCCCCCTTCTTTCCTCCCTCTCTTTATCTTTCTTTCTCTCTCTCTCCCTACCTACCTCACTCCCTCTCTTTCTTTCCTTCTCTCTCCCTCCCTTTCTCCCTCTCTCTTCCTCCCTCCCTCTTTCCCTTTCTCTCTCTCTCTTCTCCTCCAAATTATGCCAGTCAAAACCCCTATAAAATCTATAATTCTCCAAACAGCCTCACCTATCATTAAAATGGGCCATTGAAGAATTTGTTCTGGTTCTAAGAACCAGCGCCATGGCCAAATTATGCGAAGCAAAAACCCTATAAAATCTATAATTCTCCAAACAGCCTCACCTATCATTAAAATGGGCCATTGAGGAATTTGTTCTGGTTCTAAGAACCATCGCCATGGCCAAATTACGCCAGGCAAAAACCCTATAAAATCTATAATTCTCCAAACAGCCTCACCTATCATTAAAATGGGCCATTGAGGAATTTGTTCTGGTTCTAAGAACCATCGCCATGGCCAAATTACGCCAGGCAAAAACCCTATAAAATCTATAATTCTCCAAACAGCCTCACCTATCATTAAAATGGGCCATTGAGGAATTTGTTCTGGTTCTAAGAACCATCGCCATGGCCAAATTACGCCAGGCAAAAACCCTATAAAATCTATAATTCTCCAAACAGCCTCACCTATCATTAAAATGGGCCGTTGGAGATTTTGTTCTGGTTCTAAGAACCATCGCCATGGCCAAATTATGCCAGGCAAAAACCCTATAAAATCTATAATTCTCCAAACAGCCTCACCTATCATTAAAATGGGCCATTGAGGAATTTGTTCTGGTTCTAAGAACCATCGCCATGGCCAAATTATGCCAGGCAAAAACCCTATAAAATCTATAATTCTCCAAACAGCCTCACCTATCATTAAAATGGGCCATTGAGGAATTTGTTCTGGTTCTAAGAACCAGCGCCATGGCCAAATTACGCCAGGCAAAAACCCTATAAAATCTATAATTCTCCCAACAGCCACATCTACCATTAAAATGGGCCGTTGGAGATTTTGTTCTGGTTCTAAGCTGTGCAGGGTGAGTCTCCAGGGATTGAATGAGACAGGCAACGGCCTTTTTCTCTCTTTCTCTCTTCCTCCCTTCCTCTCTCTTTCTCTCTCTTCCTTCCTCTTTCTCCCTTCCTTCTTCCCTCCCTCTTGCTTTCTTTCTTTCCCCCTCTCGCTTCCTCCCTCCCTTTCTCTCTCCCTCCCTTTCTCTCTCTCTTCCTCCCTCCCTTTCTCTCTCTCCCTCCCTTTCTCTCTCTCCCTTTCTCTCCCTCCCTTTCTTTCTCTCTTTCTCTCTCTTCGTTCCTTCCTCTCTTTTCTTCTCTGTGAAGCCGGTCAGAGTACAACAGCCAGCCGAGTGCCTGGAAGGGCTTCCTCCCAAGGGGGCTGCGGGGATGGCTGGCAGGGGCTCTCTGTGCCTCTTCCTTCCCGGGCCACGTGGGGGCTGTGGCTCCAGAGGCAGTGGCGCCCCCACCGAGGAGAGAGAATGGCTACAGGGGGAGCCTCTCTTGGCACCTCCCCACCGCAGATTCTGCAAGGCGGGTGGGTGGGCGCTGAGGCGGGGAAGCCGGTCTTGGGAGGGGTGGATCGGAGACCACTGGTTGCAACCGGCGGGCGGGGAGAAACGGCGCCTGGCTCCACTCCCGGGGCAGGAGAGTCGAGGAGCTGCGGCGGCTGCGAAGTTGGAGACTCTTGGAAGGAGGCGGGAGGGAAGAGAACCCTTGTGTGGCCCTGAGTGTGTGTCTACATGCGTGTGAGAGAGGGGGAGAGAGAGAGAGTAAATCCCTCTTTTTAGTTGCATGCAGGTAAAGGGGGCTTCCTTCGTCCGTCTCGCCCACCTTGGTCGCTTCCCCGTTCTTCCGCAGACCCGGCACTCCAACCGCGGTGGTCCTTTTGCCTGGCAGCTCAGGCATCACTGCGCAGCGTTGGGAAACTCCGTGGGGCAGTTCGTTGTTGGGTGCGCCGCCGAGCAGCTTAGAGGGAACACTGGCCATCACCGCCATTTCTACGCTGCCCCTCTGGTTCAACCGCAGCCAATAGCTAAAATGATATCACAACAAAAACTGTTTATATCTTTTAGGTACTTTTGTTACATTTTTAACCACCATTAATTTTTAACCTCCACCCCAAAATAAACCTTCACTAAAGCACCTAAACCACATGTTGCAGTAATAAACCACATGTTGCAGTAATAAACCACGTGTTGCCAATAGTACGTGTCAGGCCTTTTGGTTAAATACAACATTGGAAAGTGAATTAAAACTGGTCTACCATTGATGTCTTCGACTGCTTGTCTGTTGTGATTCCCATCAGGTAGAGGGCCTTTGAAATAAGAATAATAAAAAGTCAACATCACCAAATGACCACCTGATGTTCAGAAACTAGAAAACCAATTCATGGATTTTACAAAGGTGCTTTTATGCTCCCAGGAGTGAAAGGAGGAAAGATGGAATGAATTTGAATCTTGTGTCCTTGAGAATATTTCAGACCCCTGGTTTTTACTGTTCCCAAAGATATGACCTCCAGCTCCAGGAGTTTCTGTCACTCTGCAGGAACAGGAAGGCATCCCTAAAATTCCCCTGAGAATTCCTGCAAGAAAGTCAAATCACCTCCTGGACATGACTTAATTTTAGGTAACATTTGCCTTTAGTTCCTTTAAGTAGCTAGTCCTCTACGGGCTTTGTTTAAGGAATTGAACCTTGGCTAGAATTACTTCAATCCCAAGAACTGGCTTTAATTCCTGAAAAGCAAGGGTCAGCTCCTGGTCTTGTAGTAATTTAACTTTCCCCTTTACTTGAATTAGCTAGTCCTCCATATGTTAAAATACTACTTTATTTGGCCAAATAAATCTGAGCCTTGACTAAAATTACCTGATCCCCCCAAAAAATCACTTTATTCCTGAAAGCAAGGTCATTTTTACCTAAGGTCATTTTTACCTTTAGAGCAGGGGTGAAATTAAAGCTATTTTTAACTATGACTTAATTTAATTATTTAACCTGGCTAAGTTACCTTAGCTTCCACCAGTATATTACTCTAAGAAATTAAACATTGGCTAAATATTTACCCCAAGCCTCAAGATTTGACTTTTTTTCAAGAAACCAAGGCCAACTCATAAACCTGAAGCAACTTTAGTTCACCTTGCCACCTTTAATTACTTGAAGTAGCTAGTCCTCTACATGTTTTTCTTTTTTAAAAGAACTTCAAACTTGGGCTAAAATTTCTTTCCTCAGTCCAAGACAGTTGAACTTTATTCAAGAAAGCATAAGGACAGCTGCAGGCAGTGAAGCAATTAAACCTTGAAGTCAATTTTAACTCTTATACTATACACCTGTGGTAATTTAGCCCCCTTAACTGCATCTGGCTAAAATTTCATTTTATTCCTCTCCTTTTAACTCTCAACGGTCTGGTTTGGTCTTTTGAATAGAACACAGCTGAGATGACCCCAGACTCCATCTATATTTTACTCCTAAAAACTCCAGCCTTGGTTAAAATTATTTGGGACCTTGAAATTTCTCTTTCCTTTCTTTCACCTATCATATATATTCTCTTCCTTTCATGTATCCTCTCCTCTAAGTTCACTTTTACCCTTATATATATTACCAGATGTCTATTTTTCTTCCTATGTATTTTTGTATTGGACAAATGAATAAATAAATAAATAAAATAGAAATTTGCCCCATCTCCCTGGGGGAAACCCACTTCGTGGGACTGTGGCCATTCCCCATAGGTATTGGGACCCCTTTAAATAAAACGCCCTTGAGGTGTTTCCTCAACCACCACTGGTGTTTTACTCCTGAGGAAATACACGTCCTGGTAAAAAATTACTTCTTAAAATTACTTATTAAAATTAACGGAGTTGCCTTCCTTACTCCCCGAGAATCGACTAAAATTACCTCAAGTGCTGTTTTTACTCCGAGAATAGACTAAAATTACTATCCCCGAGAATAGGCTATATGCGTTAGCTCCCCTCAGCGACCCACAACGTCTAAGAGCCTCAAAATATTTATTTATTTTAACATATTAAACATTTGATAAGTAGAATAGAATAGAATAGAATTTTATTGGCCAAGTGTGATTGGACACACAAGGAATTTGTCTTGGTGCATATGCTCTCAACGTACATAAAATAAAATATACATTTGTCAAGAATCATGTGATACAACACTTAATGATTGTCATAGGGGTCAAATAAGCAATGAAGAAGCAATATTAATAAAAATCTTAGGATATACGCAACAAGTTACAGTCATACAGTCAACATGGGAGGAAATGGGTGATAGGAATGATGAGAAAAACTAGTAGAATAGAAGTGCAGATTTAGTAGAAAGTCTGACAGTTTTGAGGGAATTATTTGTTTAGTAGAGTGATGGCGTTTGGAAAAGAACTGTTCTTGTGTCTAGTTGTCTTGGTGTGCAGTACTCTGTAGCGACGATTTGTGGGTAGGAGTTGAAACAATAGTAATGATAAAAAGGGATTACTGTACTGTAGTAGGATTACCTCAGCGCGCAAGAGGCACCTGTCGCGGTCTAAAAACTGCGTTCGGCTCCAGAGGCGCCGTGGGGAGAGAGGGGTCGCAGCGCCCTCTTCCGACAGAGCCTTAATTTCTTGGGCTGTAATAGAAAAGGGGGGATTTGCAAGGTTTGTCTAATGTAGCCACAGCATAAAATCAAATGACATATGGTGGTGTTTCTTCCCTGGTCTACCTCGCAGGATGGACACGCAGCTGGCTTTTTAATAGGCTTGTTTTAGCTCAGCCTCGGGAGCCAGCGACGTTTTTTAAAGTGTCCCGCCCATCGGAGGAGAAGGGGGAGGGGGCGCAGCCAATCCGAGGGGCAGGTTTTCCAAAGCAGCCAATCGCCGGTCGGAGAGCACTTGGCGGGAAAGGCGCGGAGCTCTTGGTGGGCTCACAGGTAAGGGTGATTGACAGGAGCACGCCGACTGGGCAGTGCTTTAAATTAGCTTGCCGCGAGACAGCTGCAAGGGACCTTGTGGGTCATCTTCTAGTCCAACCCCATTCTAGCAGGAGTCCCTGCACCATTTCAGACAAATGTCCATCCCAATCTCCCAGGACTTCCATAGGCAGCTTCTGCTGCACTGGTTGATCTCTTTCACCCTCAGAAAGTTCCTAATTATTTCCAGGTTGAATAATCTCTCCTTGGTCAGCTTCCATCCATTATTCCTTCTCTGGCCTTTTGGTGCCTTGGAAATCAATCTGAGCCCCCTGTTTGTGTGTGTCAATTTGTAAAATAAAATAAGATAGATAAGGGAACCTTTATTCTCCCTTTTTACTGTGGGCACATTGGCCCATATTAAAAATGAAATTGTGTTGCCTGCTCTCACAATTTACCTACCTACCTATTGATTTATCTTCCATTATCCATCCATCCAATCATCCATCCATCTACATGCACATCTATATCTAATCTATATATATTATCTATATGTATCATCTCCATACATCACACAAACACACCATTGTCCATTTTGAATACGTACATGGTATTCTTGGCCTCTGTTTTGTTAAATTTATTTATTTTATTTTTATTTATTTATTTTGTCCAATACAAATTGAAAGTTAAGGAGAATAAAAACGTGTAGTAGTAAATATCGGGGAAGGGATAGAAGGAAATATATCAGAATAGAATACATCAATGAAGAGTAGAGGAAGGATATATGGATGGGAGAAAAGATATATAAAATATACGAGAGACAATTAGACAGGGGACAGAAGGCACACTAGTGCACTTATGCTCGCCCCTTACTGACCTCTAAGGAATCTCGAGAAGTCAACCGTGGAGAGTCTAAGGGGAAAATGTTGGGGTTGACACCACGGAGTCTGGTCATGAGTTCCATGCTTCAACAACTCGATTGCTAAAGTCATATTTTTTACTGTCAAGTTTGGAGCAGTTGATATTAAGTTTGAACCTGTTGTGTGCTCTTGTGTTGTTGTGGTTGAAGCTGAAGTAGTTGTTGACAGGCAGGATGTTGCAGCATATGATCTTGTGGGCATATAATAATAATATCTGTTCTTCTTCTGTATCTTCTGCAATCAGTCAATCTTATAAATAATGCTTGAGTAAGATTTAAATATGTTAAAGAGAAACATTTAAATATGTTATATATATGAGAAACATTTAAATATGTTAAAGGGTTAAATAAGGTTCAGGAGGGAAGTGTTTATATTAGGAAAGTGAACACAAGAACAAGGGGGACACAATCTGAAGTTAGTTGGGGGAAAGATCAAAAGCAACATGAGAAAATATTTTACTGAAAGAGTAGTAGATGCTTGGAACAAACTTCCAGCAGAGGTGGTTGGTAAATCCACAGTCACTGAATTTAAATACGCCTGGGATAAACATAGATCCATCCTAAGATAAAATACAGGAAATAGTATAAGGGAAGACTAGATGGACCATGAGTTCTTTTTCTGCGGTCAGTCTTCTATGTTTCTATGAGTAGATTGTTCCCAAACAACTTTATTTGATATACTGTAGTCTATAGTCAAATAGTGTTGCTCCATTGTTTTTATGGACCTGTTCTCCTTTAAGAATAAACTTTTATTGTTTCCTTCAAATTCTGTCTTATTATCTGTTTATTTTCCAATTAACAACAAGACTTTTTCATAGGATTTCTTACAATTAGTCTCAAAGATTTCATATAGATTTTATATGTTGCAAACCACTCCAGTCCTCAGAGAGGGGGGGTAGATAAATCCAATAGATGATAGATAGATAGATAGATAGATAGATAGATAGATAGATAGATAGATAGATAGATATTCATGGTGTAACCAGCCAGCAATCACCCCTTTTGCTTTGTTTTTTTTCCTGTTGGAGGCTGCCTTCCCACCCTACCACACTACAAATATCCAGTTTTTAAATTATCTCTTATTATTTTTGCAGAGGACTAAGAGATCAGAGGGAGATTTGGGCTTTTACAGGCAGCCCTCCACTTATAACAGTTCATAACAGTTGTTTTTCATAAATTGCTTAAGACCCACCTGTGTCGCCAGGCATGGGGGAATTGAGACATCTCCCCCAGGCTTGTATAGTTTTAATGTACGGTATGTTTACGATGTATGGTTTTTAAATAACGGGCTTTAGATACTTTCTTTTAAATATTAGATTTATTACACTGCACATAGAAACATAGAAGATTGACGTTAGAAAAAGACCCCATGGTCCATCTAGTCTGCCCTTTTACTATTTCCTGTATTTTATCTTACAATGGATATATGTTTATCCCAGGCATGTTTAAATTCGGTTACTGTGGATTTACCAACCACGTCTGCTGGAAGTTTGTTCCAAGGATCTACTACTCTTTCAGTAAAATAATACTTTCTCATGTTGCCTTTGATCTTTCCCCCAACTAACTTCAGATTGTGTCCCCTTGTTCTTGTGTTCACTTTCCTGTTAAAAACACTTCCCTCCTGAACCCTATTTAACCCTTTAACATATTTAAATGTTTCGATCATGTCCCCCCTTTTCCTTCTGTCTTCCAGACTATACAGATTGAGTTCATTAAGTCTTTCCTGATACGTTTTATACTTCAGACCTTCCACCATTCTTGTAGCCCGTCTTTGGACCCGTTCAATTTTGTCAATATCTTTTTGTAGGTGAGGTCTCCAGAACTGAACACAGTACTCCACATTGTTATTATTATTGTTGTGAGCTGCCCCGAATCTGCTTAGAGGGGCAGCATACAAATCTAATAAATAATAATAATAATAATAATAATAATAATAATAATAATAATAAATATTATTATTTATTAGATTTGTATGCCACCCCTCTCCATAGACTCGGGGTGGCTCACAACAATAACAAGAACAATGTAAGAACAAATCTCATAATTTTAAAAACACTAAAAACCCCATTATTAAAAACAAACATACACAAAAACATACCATGCATAAACTATATAGGCCCGGAGGAGATGTCTCAGTTCCCCCATACCTGACGCCAGAGATGGGTCTTAAGAACTTTACAAAAGGCAAGGAGGGTGGGGGCAGTTCTAATCTCCGGGGGGAGCTGATTCCAGAGGGTTGGGGCCGTCACAGAGAAGGCTCTTGGCTCTTCTCCTGGATCCCGCCAAACGACATTGTTTAGCCGACGGGACCTGGAGAAGGCCAACTCTGTGGGACCTAATTATTATTCTTATTACTATTATCATTATTATTATTTAATGACCATTCAAAGTTATAATGGCATAGAAAAAGTGACTTATGATTTTTCACACTTAGCATCCCCGTGATCGAGATTCAGACGCTTGGACACTGATTCATATTTATGACGATTGTAGTGTACAGGGATCACGTGATCCCATTTTGCAGCCTTCTGCCAATCAAAGTCAATGAGGAAGCCAAATTCACTTTAACAGCCATGCTACTTACTTAACAACTACAGTGATTCACCTAACAACGGTGGCAAGAAAGGTCACAAAATGGGGAAGAGCTCACTTAAGAAAAGTTTCACTCAGCCATGTAGATTTTGGGCTCAGTTGTGGTCAAGGGCTACCTTGTATTGGGGATGCTTTGGATTACAAGTCCCATCAGCCACTTCCAGGGTGGGGGTGTTGATAGGTATCCTCCCTTCTTGCAACAGGTTGCCCCACCCTCAAAGTACTCATTTTTTAAAGAAAATCTGGGAATTTAATTTTTAAAAAGTATAATTTTTATACACTATAGGAAATGCTTTGGACTTTCGATCCCATTAACCAATTTTTCACGGTGGGGGCTGAAGGGGATGACCTCTCTTCCAATAGATGTTGGATCCTCCCCATCTAAAATTCAAGGCCATTTTTTGTGTGTTTTTGTGTTTTGCTTGCACCCCCCCTCCCCATGTTACAATCTCTTGTTTTTTTATTGTTTTGTGCAAATATTGGATTTCCCAAGATTCCTTTGAAGAAAAATATTATAATAATCCAGGACTGGTTTTCTTTGCTTTGCTTTTTAATAATTCTGCTTAAATGATACAAATGGAGAAATTTTTGATACACCAGGTCTTAGCCTCCTGGAAGTAAAATAAATTGACACAGATTTGAAACTGTTTCCTCCTTTCTCTGTTACAGGAAGTCTTTCCTTCCCCTGCAGTGAAAGGCTGCAATATTTTTTACTACCACACTGTGGGTGTAGCTTATTTTATGGGTGTGGCTTTCTGGCCATGGGACCAGGTGGGACCGGTGTGTGTGGCTTAAGGGTCATGTGACTGGCTTAAAGGTGGCCAACACAACTCACATCATCATCGTAACTCTGAGTGGTCACTAAATGAACAGTTGTAAATTGAGGGCTACCTCTGCTTATTTGTCTACTTTAATTAATCTCTGGACTCTTTGTGTTTGCAGAAGCTTTAGAAGAACCACAGCTATGCTACGTTTTGGATGGGATTCTGTTCCTCTACGGGATGGTGCTTGACCGTCCTCTACTGCCGACTTAAGGTGAGCGTTTTGGGGGAACCCCCAAAATTAGATGCCTTGATCCTGAAATCCAGACACCATCGATGGATTTTTTGTAATTAATAATAATAACAACAATAATAATAATAATAATAATAATAATAATAATAATTTATTAGATTTGTATGCCGCCCCTCCCCGAAGACTCGGAGCGGCTCACAACAATGATAAAGACAATATTATAGTGGCAAAAACAATATAATATTAAAAGAAATAACTAAAACCCTATCATATTAAAACCAGTCAACACATACATACCAAACATAAATTATAAAGAGCCTGGGGGAAAGATGTCTCAAATCCCCCATGACTGGTGGTATAGGTGGGTCTTGAGTAGGTTACGGAAGACAAGGAGGGTGGGAGCAGTTCTAATCTCCGGGAGGAGTTGATTCTAGAGGGCCGGGGCCGCCACAGAGAAGGCTCTTCTCCTGGGGCCCGCCAGACGACATTGTTTAGTCGACGGGACCTGGAGAAGGCCCACTCTGTGGGACCTTATCGGTCGCTGGGATTCGTGTGGTAGCAGGCGGTTCCGGAGGTACTCTGGTCCAATGCTATGTAGGGCTTTAAACGTCATAACCAACCAATTGTCTATCAATCTCTTTATTCATCTTTATTTAAACGGCCCCTAATCCTTTACGGAGTGGAGCCTGGGCAACGGACTAGAGAAGGTAACACAACAATAGCAATAGCCTTTAGACTTATAGACCGCTTCATAGTTCTTTGACAGCCCTCGCTAAGCGGTTTACAGAACCAGCCTCTTGCCCCCAACAATCTGGGTCCTCATTTGACCCAGATTAATTTATTAGATTTGTATGTAGATAGATAGATGGTAGATAGATGGATGGATGAAGGATAGATAGATAGTAGATTGATAAATATAGATAATAGAGAGAGAGATGACAGATATCGATAGATTGATAGACAGACAGAGAGATCATAGATAGAGTAGGAAAATAGATATAGACAGAGCAGGGTAGAAGAGATAAGGTAGATAAATATATAATGCGCATTGTGTATATTGCAGATGGCAACCCTTGTGACAGCTGTTACGCAATGCCATTTCATTTTAATGTACTGTCAGTTAGTGACACTTCAAAGTGACACTTAAGTGATTCCAAGGCTCCTGAGCTCCCCCGGGGGTGTTTTCTCTCCTTCCAGGGCCTGGAGGTTCAAGAGATGGACCACTACAGCACGCTAGAAGCTTCAAAGGCACCCCCGGAAGGGCTCCCTCCCAGGAAGACCTCCTCGGAGGAATAAATATTTGGCTTCATCGCCTGACTTCTGGATAGAACCGTCCTGGCCTCTGACCTTTGCCTAATTTGTCATCGGTGGGAGGAGGGGGAAACCAAAAATCAGAAGGAACTTTGGGGTAGCGATTCTTTTCAGAAATCTCCACGTCTTCTTCTAAAATATTCATTTTTTGTCAATGCAAAAGGGAGGAGGCTCACAAATTTGGGCGCCTTGGAATTCTACTGAAGCTACCCAAATCCCCTTGAGTTGCGTTAGGGTTTATTTTGGGGTGGGGGGTGGGGGCTGTTTTTGCTAATCCTCGACTTACGACCACCAATGGAGCCCAGAACTTCCTTGCCTTTCATTCAAAATTTTGGAGCAAGGAAATTATTTAAATTGCATTGGACTGGATTTTTTTTAAAAAAATATTTTTTTAAATTGGTTTTTTAAATGTTACACACACAGACTGCACATCATACAACATAAAACAGTGCCCTGTGAAGGTGCACCCACCACCTAACAACATCCACCCATCATCTGTATATCTGTCATCTGTCCATCTGTTCATTCATCCATTAATATCTATCTATCTATCCATCCATCCATCTAATCTATCTCTTATCATACATCTATCATCTATCTGTCATATCTATCTAGCCATCCTATCTGTCTGTCTGTCTGTCTGTCTATCTATCTATCTTATCTATCTATCTATCTATCTATCTATCTAATCTGTCATCACTCATCTATCATTCATCTCTCTCTCTCCATCCATTCCACTCACCCTCCCTCCCTCCATCATCTGTATATCCGTCTGTTCATCCATATTCTCTATCATACTCTATCTTTTCTACCATTTCATTCCTCCCTCCCTCCCTCTTTCCTTCCTGTTATTGAGACATTCGTTATGTGAGGTTTGGCCCCATTTTATCACTTTCCTTGTCAGATTTGTGTGAAATGCTACACCCGTAATCAATAATGCCAGTTCCCAGGCACCCTAATTTAATTCATGGGGCCACAGAGATCCTGCAAGGATTTCAAGTGTGAACACCTGTCCCAAATCATTTAGTGACTTCAAACAGTCACTAAAGGAATGGCTGTAAATCGAGGACTCTCTGTGAACTAACGCAGCTTCCTTCCACCAACTGAAAATGGGGGGAATTTATCTTTCTTGGATGCATTACAGTCACGGTGGGATTCATGTTTTCTTTCTGCTGTGATTTTTGATCTTGTAAGCTGCCTGGACTGTGAAAAGGGCAGCTGTATACATTGTTTTAATAAATGCAGATGTAATATGTAAATAAATATTTTGTCGGTTTTAACACAGTTGCAGCCAGCTGTATAATAAACTGTTTTAATGAACAACCCACCGAATCAGTGCTTTGGATTAAGTTTCCCTTCACCAATTTAAATGGCCAAGGATTCAAAGATGTGATCCACTCAACAGTTGTGGCTTTCATTTAGAGAGAGATGTTAGAATGGCATAGAATTTTGGAATAGAATAAGAATAGAATAGTTGAATATAATAGAATATTGCATAGAATAGAATATAGAATAGAATATATGGAATGGAATGGAATAATTCTCACTGTCATGAATTTTTTCTCTCCTTAGTTCTAAGTTGCTTCTCTCCTTGTTTAGTTTCCACCCATTGCTTCTTGTTCTACCATCAGGTGCTTTGGAGAATAACTTGACTCCTTCTTCTTTGGGGCCACCCCTGAGATATTGGAAGGCTGCTATCCTATCTCCCCTGGACCTTCTTTTCATTAAACTAGACATAAACCCAGTTCCTGCAACCGTTCTTCATATGTTTTAGTCTCTAATCCCCTAATCATATTTGACATAGAAACATAGAAACACAGAAGATTGACAGCAGAAAAAGACCTCATGGTCCATCTAGTCTGCCCTTATACTATTTCCTGTATTTTATCTTACAATGGATATATGTTTATCCCAGGCATGTTTAAATTCAGTTACTGTGGATTTACTAACCACGTCTGCTGGAAGTTTGTTCCAAGGATCTACTACTCTTTCAGTAAAATAATATTTTCTCATGTTGCTTTTGATCTTTCCCCCAACTAACTTCAGATTGTGTCCCCTTGTTCTTGGGTTCACTTTCCTATTAAAAACATTTCCTTCCTGAACCTTATTTAACCCTTTAACATATTTAAATGTTTCGATCATGTCCCACCTTTTCCTTCTGTCCTCCAGACTATACAGATTGAGTTCATGAAGTCTTTCCTGATATGTTTTATGCTTAAGACCTTCCACCATTTTTTAGCCCATTTTTGGACCCGTTCAATTTTGTCAATATCTTTTTGTAGGTGAGGTCTCCACAACTGAACACAGTACTCTGTTGCGTGCTCTTGTGTTGTTGGGGTCTCACCAGGGCTCTATATAAGGGGATCACAATTGACAATTTTCTCTGCACTCTTTTCAAAGTCTCAGCATCTTTGTACAATATTTAGCAATTTAGCCACATTTGATAAAAGTCGTGTTCCAAGAATTTTTTCAGCCCAAATGTCACGGCTTTCTATCTTATATTCTACTTTTCTTTTCAATTTATTTTCCTTTACGTCTTTAACCGGTGGAACAACTCGCCACCAGAAGTTATGGGTGCTTCATCACTGGAGATTTTTAAGAAGAGACTGGACAATCACTTGCCTGAAATGGTCAAACTTCTCCTACTTGAGCAGAGGGCTAGACTAGAAGACCTCTAAGTTCCCCCTTCCAGCTCTATTCTATTTATTTATACCCTGATTTTATTCATATATTTTTTTGCCTAGGGTTCTTTTATATCATTATTCTCTCTTTACTCCCCAAATTGTACATCCTGTGCTTAATGGATGGATCAAAAGATACCTGGTGCCTTAAAACCTGAGCCAATTGATTTTTTGACTTTAGACGGTTTCAAAGAATTTGACCGGTTTCAAAGAATTTGACCGGTTTCAAAGAATTTGACCAGAGTGATTCTTAAAATAACAAAAAGGAAATGGTTAGAAGCGGAAGGAGTTCACTGTTTGGGGCTGATGTTGAGGGGTTTTTTTAGACAAAAA